>NC_053026.1:37824127-37912997 GCF_003073215.2 Triticum urartu
ATGGCGTTCTCGTAGGGAGACGGGAGCGAATCCATAGTGGTGTATTGATATGGTGAATATGTGGACTCGTGAGTGGCTTGTAGTCGTAGTTCAGGTTAGCCTCTGAGTCAAAGCTGGCTTGCTGTAGTTAAACTCCACTACCCCTTTGTTGATACCGATGCATATGTAGTTAGTTCTGATGTAAGTCGGGCTGGGTACATTTGTACTCACGTTTGATTAATTTATGTTTTGCAGAGAGACTTCAGTCTCGCTAGTAGTTCCATGTGGACTTCGACGTTTAGCTTGATACCTCAGCTACGATCTTGTGCCCTCGGTAGGATCTGGTAGATAGTCAGGCTTCTCAGCCTTTTTCATTTGTATATGTCTGTACCCAGACATGTTAAGCTTTCGCATGTGCCTTGATTTGTATGCTCTGAATGATGGGTCATGAGACCCATGTTTGTAATATCTCGCTCCTCGGAGCCTAATGAATAAATACTTTGAGTCGTAGAGTTATGTTGTGATGCCATGTTGTATTTACACATATCGAGCATATTGTGTGTATGATTGAAATGCTTATGTGTGGGATCCGACAACCTAGTTGTTTATCCTTGGTAGCCTCTCTTATGGGGAAATGTAGTCTAGTGCTTCCATGAGCCATAGTAGTCCGCTATAGCCAGGTTCACCGGAGTCCTGCTAGCCCGGCATTACTGCTCAGGACACTTGACTGGCCGGCATGTGTTTCACTTCGTTGCTATGTCTATCCCTTCGGGGAAATTTCACGTGGTGACACCCGGAGTCCTGCCTAGCCTGCTACAGCCCGGGTTCCCCGGAGTCCTGTTAGCCCAGTGCTATAGCCCAGATTCACACGCTATTGACCGACATGCTCGATGTGATTCATGTATGCCTGTCCCCATAGGTCTGTGCCACTTTGGTTTCACGACTAGCCATGTCAGCCCGGGTTCTCTGTCATATGGATGCTAGCGACGCTATCATATACGTGAGCCAAAAGGCGCAAACGGTCCCGGGCCTTGGTAAGGCGACACCCATGGGGATACCGTGCGTGAGGCCGCAAAGTGATACGAGGTGTTACCCGCTAGATCGATGTGACTTGGAATCGGGGTCCTGACAGCTTTGGTATCAAAGCCTGACTGCATGTAGTATTACCAAGCCAAACTGGTCGAAGTTGTGTCTAGAAATGCTTTAGTTATGGAAGGTAATTGATTGTGGAAGGGAACGTAAGGCTCTTTTACTCCTTATACCTTATGTCCTTCTGATCTGGTCAACCTCTTCTTTTCTACGGGGATTAAGAATTAGGCCTTCTCATCTATCTATCAGGATGACGTGTTACTAATCCATAGACTTATAGAATTGATAGTTTTGAGCCTTAGTTCTGTTCCTACTACTTCTGTATGTTGACAGTTGATCTCGGAACCTTGATATGATGTTGTTGAGTGGTTATGCCACCATTTTGCAGGAAGTCTCAATTCTTTTTTAGCATCTACAGCCGTTATGCTGTCCGAGTCATCCCAGGTTACTAAATAGTCTGATGCATTTGCAAATCCTTTCTTTCCGTTCCTGATGTCCTTTTGGTCAGTATAAGCACACTAACCGGTGCGTTGAGGTACTGTATTGCCTCGGCATATATGTTGGGGCTATTATTATGACCCTAGGTGTTTTAGGGTGTCACCTAGTAATCTAGCCATGTTTTGTGTTCCCAGTGTGATGCTTCTGGCCACCATTCTCGAAAGCATCCCGTGATGCCATTTAGTTAGTAGGTATTCTACTCCTGGGTTTTGAACCCGAGATTCACCCTACTTCATGTTGTTAGTATTTGCTAGTTCCCTTAAGATATTAGTAACCTTGTGATAACCCTCGAGGTATGTGGTATATCGTTCTTCCAATACCATGAGCCAATATGGCAGAAGTTATTTGAACCAAAAGATCACAATCAGAGTACTCTTGAGGAGTTCTCCGTTCATAATTGTGACTCTGCCAGTCCTACCTCTCTGCATGGGTTATCCGGAAGAAACAAGTTGAACTTGGTTCGACATACTAATCTATGCCTCCACAACTCAGAAAGTTATATGTTCCTTGAGTTGACCCTCCTCAGCTGTATTCCGACCTTCATCTATCAATTGATAGTCAGGAATAGTTGTGCATTCGTGTTCATCGATGCCTATTGTTCTTGTGGTCTGTCAAGCCATTCTATTCCGGAATGACTAGGAGAAACAAACTCCAGTACCTTGTCTACTTCGAGGATTGGGTCAAAATAGTTGTGCTCCACAGATCAAAATGCCAATCCAACTTTTGATTCTGTTCTACCCTAAAGTATTACCGTGTTATGTCAAGAATGTCATGAGAATTGCAGAACCTCTCATGAATTCTTGATATAGTGATACTCCTCGCCATCGTTGTTCATTCCTCGGTTCCTGTGTTATCGTAACCAGAATGCCGACAAGTGAATCGTGATGTGTGAAATCAATACTCCTAGGTAGTTAAAGGAAAATATTCTCATCCTTAGCGTGTTGGTTACTGAACCATCATTCTGAGATTGATCGTGCTACCTAGTCCTTATTTCCAGTGCACTTTTCGATCAATGAGTTAGGATAGTGTCAGTCCTTGCTTATTTGATCATATCGTCTTGCCCTGAAAAGCAAGATTGTTCTCGAGCTTAGTGACATATCGGTGGTTCGTGATTTTCCGTATATCTTCTCGGAAGTATAACCAGGTTGTCACCTGACCGCTATGTTGAGTTCGTGATCAAGTTGGTTTCTTATAAACCACCCCTTTCTCCAAGAATCTGTGTTGGATACCCCTGAGCTAGTTGGTTAAGCTAAACAACAAATTGGATAGTTGGAAGATAAAAGCTTGTCCGACTTAGTTCATTTTAAGGGATATCTTGTATGTGTGTTGAAGAAAGATGGTATTCTCATCGATTGACCCTCGTGATCAGTTAATGGACCTATCATATTATCCAATCTTTGATTCGAGTATGGGCTATCCTCAAATCAAATCAGAACCAACGATATTCGTAATGTTGTCTTACTCGTGGTTGTTTCTTCGAGCATACACCATTATATATTTGGGTCTGACTAATGTTATCACCTTGTTCACATAATTGTGGAATTCCACTTATATGGAAACCTGGATGAATTGTTGTTGAGCCCATCAACAACATTTTTATCTCCTCCATGATTCGTGTTGAACATCCCTGTCGGTGTCAAAACCGGCGGATCTCGGGTAGGGGGTCCCGAAGTGTGCGTCTAGGCCGGATGGTAACAGGAGACAAGGGACACGAAGTTTACCCAGGTTCGGGCCCTCTCGATGGAGGTAAAACCCTATGTCCTGCTTGATTAATATTGATGATTTGGGTAGTACAAGAGTAGATCTACCACGAGATCGAAGAGGCTAAACCCTAGAAGCTAGTCTATGGTATGATTGTTGATGTGTATGTTGTCCTACGGACTAAAACCCTCCAGTTTATATGGACACCGGATAGGCTTGGGGTTACATAGAGTCGGTTACAATGGTAGGAGATCTAAATATCCGTATCGCCAAGCTTGCCTTCCACACCAAGGAAAGTCCCTCCCGGACACGGGACGAAGTCTTCAATCTTGTATCTTCATAGTCCAGGAGTCCGGCTGAAGGTATAGTCCGGCTGAAGGTATAGTACGGTAATCTGATATGCTTTTATGAATTTTTGTAAGGCTATTTTTATACCTTTGCCTGAAAGTAATATGATGCCTCCTGGGCGGCCGTTTATGTATACATGTGTATAACCTGAAAGATTGCAGTCGTCGGCTTCAACCCCCACGCATATAATGCGGAGGTGCTCGCAAAAACAGGCGTTCACACTTAACCCAACGTCTTGGTCCTATGAAGGAGGTGATAGCGGAGCGAGTGAGGCAACCGGACTATAATGCTTTAACACTTTCGCTTAGCCATAGGAGTTTGATAGTGGGGCTACTAGATAGCTCCTGGTGGCTCCGCACTCTCCCGATTCCGGGGTGCGTACATGCCTGGCCGGAAAACGGCCCTTCGTTAAGGCAGAGGAAGTCTAACATTCCCATAGGTCATCGAGTGGTTGACCAATCTCACGCTATATCATGACAGTCAGTTTTCGGCTTTCTCTACTAAGGTGCTCGTCCGGATGAACCAGGGCACAATCACAGTAGTTCTCCTGGTGCTACCTTAGCCGGTAAAGCGGAACGTAAGGCACCAAAACGCAGGAGCCGGGCAAACCCAGCATTTGACCAAAGACAATGTTTCGGAGCTGATGCATATAGGGCTTAACTCGCGACGCCGAACACTCCCTAAGGTATTCGCCAGGTACGTGCATTGTTCTGGCGTGGCCACATGCCAAGACGTCAACATCCTTCTCAATGGTGGATATGTATCAATAAGAGACAGTAAAAAAGGTTTACGCAGGGTCTTAATCTAAAAAGAATCCTTGGAGTGGGTCCCTGCTGCACGTCTGCGCCTGTGTCTCCATTGTGCCATATCCTGGACGGGTGTAGCACGATGATCGTCTCTAAAAGAGAGGAAGTTAAGTGAAAAAGTTGTCGTGCAAAAGATAGTTTGTAAAGAAACCATGTATAATTGAAGATGATAAGAAATTGCCACTTGTCTGCGCGCGTTGAGCCCCTTGTATTGACAAATAGGGGTGTGACCACTCATTCGGTATAAATAGCGGCACCGGACATGATTAGTTGTGTCTGAGGTCTTGACGACCTATTGGATGCTTTCGCTGGCCTGGACGCCTTTAATGTGCGGCTGCCAAGGCAGCCTCACTCTCTTCGGCGCGCAGAGAGCGCTTGACATTTCCGTGCACTGTAATGATGCCACGTGGACCGGGCATCTTGAGTGTGAGGGAGGCATAGTGTGGTATTGCATTAAAGTGAGCGAAAGCTTCGCGTCCGAGCAGTGCTTGATAGCCACTTGAAAACGGAGCGATGTGGGAAGTTAAATGCTCACGATGGAAGTTATCGGGGGAGCCAAATATAACTTGTAGTAAGAGGGAGCCCGTACAATGAGCCCCTGGGCCTAGCGTTACTCCTTTAAGGGTAGTATTGCTATGGAGAATTTGTGTTGGGTCTAACCCCATCCCGCGGATTGTATCCTGATATATTAGGTTTAGGCTACTGCCGCCGTCCATCAAGACTCATGTGAAGTGATATCCGCCAATTACTGGGTCTAATACCAGGGCAGCCCATCCAGCGTTTCGGATACTTGCTGAGTAATCGCGATGGTCGAAAGTGATCGGTTGAGACGACCAGTGGCAGGACTTCGCGGTGACAGGCACTTGGGTATATTTTCCTGGGACTGCCGTGTTGTTTTTCCCCTTGATCACGTGTAACACGTTTACTGTTTTGACTTCTGGTGGAAATTTCTTTTGTTTCGCCATGTCTTGCTTGGGAGGCTCGTCCTCGTCTTCACTTGGTGTATCCTCCCCCTTATGTACGGCGTTGAGCTTGCCAGACTGCTTGAAGACCCAACATTCTCTGTGGGTATGATTAGCAGGTTTACCAGGGGTACTATGGATCTGACATACTTGGTCCAGAATTTTGTTGAGGCTGGGCAGTTCATCCCTAGTGCCTTTAGTGGGCGGCTTTTGACCTGTCCGAGAGCTTTTGAATCCGGCATTTACTGCCGTGCCCTTCGTGCTGTCTTCTTTATTCCGGCGTTTGTTATTGCTGTTGCGCCGTGATTTCCCGTTTCCATCAATAACTTCAGATGTACTGGGGTCGCTGGTGCTGCATCTGGCTAGCCAGCTGTCCTCACCCGCGCAAAAGCGGGTCATGAGGTTCGTTAATGTGGCCATCATTCTCGGCTTATTTTGGCCAAGGTGTCTGGCAAGCCATTCGTCACGGACGCTGTGCTTGAAAGCTGCCAAGGCTTCGGCGTCCGGACAGTCGACAATCTAGTTCTTTTTAGTAAGAAACCTGTTCCAAAGCTTTCGGGCTGACTCTCCGGGCTGTTGAGTTATATGACTCAAATCGTCCGCATCCGGAGGTCGGACATAAGTCCCTTGAAAATTTGCCCGAAAGGCGTCTTCGAGCTCTTCCCAACTTCCAATGGAGCTTTCGGGGAGGTCTTTAAGCTAGTGACAAGCTGGCCCTTTGAGCTTGAGGAGTAAGTACTTGATGGTGTGGAGATCATCTCCTCGAGCCATATGGATGTGACGGATGTAGTCCTCAATCCAGACCCGAGGGTCTGTTGTTCCGTCGTATCCCTCTATGTTTACGGGCTTGAATCCCTCTGGAAATTCATGGTCCAGCACCTCATCGGTGAAACATAGGGGGTGTGCGGCACCAGTGTAGCTGGGTGTACCGCGTTGTTCGGATGTTTGTTGGGTTGCATTGTATGCTAGGGTGCGCTTGCGTGGTCCATAGATGTATCTTATGGCGTCGTCCTTTGGGTGCGAGCCCTCGCATGGGTTGCGTATTGTATGCCGCTCTGTTTTGGTAGAGGGGTCGTCTATCCGACCAGGTGGCTGCTTTGATATTTGGTTGCGGGGGTTCTGAGGCCTCCGCATCGAATTCGGGTAGCAGCTTCCGCTTTGGGTAGCTCTTGGAGGGGCGATTGTTGCAGTGCTGAGTATTTTACTCCATCTGAATTGGAGTGTATCTTGCGCGGCCTTGAGCCTTTGCTTCTGCTTTTTCAGGCTCCTCGCGGTGGCAACAAGCCTTTTACGGGCAGTCTGCTGCTCCGGGTGTCTGTCCGGCGTTATGTCGGGCGGACCATTATCCTTGATAGGATTTGTTTGTTCGGTTTGATTATCCAGATTGCCGTTGTCCGGAATTGGTTCGCCCTGCTCCAGCGCTGGGTCTGTGTGATCGCTATTTCTGTCGAGGCGGGATTCGGGGCGGCCCTTGCGTCGCCGCTTTGACTGCTTTTCGAGGGAACAAGCCTTTGGTGCGTCCTTCCGCTCCTCGTCGTCATCTTTTGGTGCGTCCGCCATGTATACGTCATATGACGAGGTGGCGTTCCACGGCCCAATAGGCGCTCGTTCTTCATCGTCTCCTTCATCGGCGTCCATACCGTCGATGTCTTCGGAGTCGAAGTCGAGCATGTCGGTTAAATCATCGACAGTGGCTACAAAGTGGGTGGTGGGTGGGCTTTGAATTTCTTCATCGTCCGCATCCCAATCTCACTGACCGTAGTCCGGCCAGGGCTCTCCTGATAAACAGAGAGACTTTAGTGTCCTCAGAATATCGCCTAAAGGCGAGTGCTGAAAGACGTCCGTGGCAGTAAACTCCATGATCGGTGCCCAATCGGATTCGATCGGCAGGGGCGCGGAGGGATCGGAGTCCGGAGAGGAGTCCGGCTCCTTGAAGTCACGAGTCTCGCGGAGTGTGGGGCTGGTGTTTGGCTCGACCGCCATTGGGATCGCAGCCCCTGAGGCGGCGTCCAACCACCCATCCTCGACCGCTATCTCCTCCGATCGCAAATTGGAAGGGTGTTGGTCTGCAACACAAACGAGGCCTTCTCAGTCCCTCGGTTAACTGTTGGAGTATCAAACAAAGTCCAAATGGCACGAAACTTGACAGGCGGTCTACTGGAAGTAAACCAAGGCCGCTTGGCAAGTATCGGTCCAATCCGGAAATGTTTAACCCCCACACATGAAAGAAGGTAGAAAGGGGCACCGGAGGAGATAGGAACGCCGGAATGCAAAACGGACAACGGTGAAAATGCTTGGATGCATGAGACGAACACGTATGCATATGCAATGCACATGATGACATGATATGAGATGCATGACAAAGGCAACAACACACGAAGACAAAAACCCGAACCCGAGGAAAAATAAAATAACTTAGGCCGGAAACGGCAAGAGTTGGGATACATATAAGGTAAATTACATCCGGGGTGTTAGAACAAGCCGCCTCACCAGGCCGTAGTAGCTGCTTGGAAGGGCGTCGCCAGGCATAGCCGGACTATAAGGCCCTTCATGGCCTGTTCGGCCGCCTTGTGTAGCTTGACCAGCTGCTTTAGCTGGTCACTCAGAGGCATCGGGTGTTCGGTCCCAGTATACTGAGACCAGTACAGCTTCTCCATTGAGCTTCCCTCCTCGGCCTGGTAAAACCGTGCGGCATCCGATACACTGCGGGGCAAATTTGCGAATGCTCCTGGAGAGCTCCGAATTCGGGTAAGTAATTGGTAATTTACTTTTGCATGCTTGCTTTGCATATAGAATGCCTTACCCGCTGCTATCTTCTTCATTGCGTCGATCTCCTGGAGGGCCTTTTCGGCTTCGGCCTTGGCACTTTTTGCGCTCTCAAGGGCCACGGCAAGCTCAGACTCTCGCGTCTTCGAGTCAAGCTCCAACACCTCGTGCTTCGTCACGAGAGCCTGGAGCTCTTGATGCACCTTGCCCACCCGAGCCTCTTGCTTTTCTCGCTCGGTGCGCTCCTTGGCCGCTTTATCTTCGGCCTCGGACAGTGCTTGCTTTAGGGTCGCCACTTCGGTCGTGGCCCCTGGCAAATTCACGATGATCCTGTCATTTTGCAATCGCATTGCTTTTTATACATATCCATAGACTAGGTACTACTTACCTTTTCTCTCCTCGAGCTGCCTCTTGGCAAGGCCGTGCTCATCTTGGGACCCTTTCAGGTCCTGCTGAAGTACGGCAACCTCCGCAGTCAGTGCGGCGGACGCCAGCTGCGATGCCTGCATATGCATATTGACATACTTATATTAGACTCCTGCGATATTGTTTGATCCTCTGTTTGGCTTTTCTTTATGAACACCGAACAAAGCATCAGGGGCTACTGTCTATGTGGTAATACTTTTCCTATATTTTAAATAATTACCTCAAAGCCTGTTAGAAGGCTTGCACAGGCTTCAGTCAATCCGCTCTTGGCGGACTGAAACTTCTGGATCACCGCACTCATAATAGTGCGGTGCTCCTCGTCGATGGAAGCGCCACGAAGCGCTTCCAGCAGATTGTCCAACGCCTCTGGATTGACAAAGGTCACCGGCGTAGGCGTCTTGCCCCTCTTAGAAGGGGGCCGCCTGCCCGACTCCGAAACCACTAGAGGTTCCGGTGCGGTGTCCGGCTGCGGGCCGAACTTGGAGCCCTCAGGGGCCTTGTCCCCCGGCTCCCAGAGTCCGGGAGGCCGCTTTGAGGCGCCTCCGGGACCGTCTCCCCTCGACCCGGTGCCTATTGAGACAACACCTCGGCGTCGTCCGCGGGATGAGGGGAGGTGGTGGTCGGAACTGGATCGCTATCCATATCCGACGAGCCTAGGGAGCCGTCCGATGATACATCGATACGGGCTCGGCGTTAGGTGAAGTAGTGCGACAAAGGAATGCTATGAGTTACTCTAGTATCCGAATACTTACAACTTCCCCAGGGGCTTGGCCCTGGGCATCCACTCGTCTTCACCGTCGACAGCGGTGGTAGAGCTGTCCGGAAGGAGAGTCGTCCCCTTCTTGGACCCTTCGGCCTCCCCAGTTGGGGCGGCCTTCCTTTTCTTGTCTCCCCCGTCTGGAGGGGGAGCATCTTCTTCTGCCTCCTCGTCTTTGGGGGAGGATTGCGCCGTAGAGTCCTGGGACGGTGAGTCCGATGACGCCTGGCGTCGGAAACTCTTTCGATTTCCCTTAGGCTTCTTGGTCTTCTCCGGTACCGTATAAGGAGCCGGAGTCAGCATCTTCGCCAGAAGAGCGTCTGCTGGGCCTTCAGGCAAAGGAGCCGGACAGTCGATCTGTCCGGCCGTCTCCTGCCAGTCCTGTCAAAGGTACGGGAGTTTAGATCCCGCATGGAGTCAAGCTATTAAAAACAAGTATCCTATAAAAGGTAAAACAACTTACCGCGCTGGCTTGGCACTTCGCGCTGAATCCGCGATCCTCGGTAGTGGGAGGGGGGACCTCGACTCTCTTGAATAGCACCCTCTAGGCATCTTCGTGAGTTGTGTCGAAGAGACTGTTCAGATTTCGGTGTTGCGTCGGGTCGAACTCCCACAAGTTGAAGGCCCGCTGTTGGCACGGGAGGATCCGGCGGTGGAGCATGACCTGGACTACATTGACGAGTTTGAGCTTCTTGTTCACCATGTTTTGAATACATATTTGGAGTCCGGTCAGCTCTCCCGAACTACCCCAGGACAGGCCCTTCTCTTGCCAGGAGGTGAGCCATGTGGGGAAGCCAGATCGGAACTCAGGGGCCGCCACCCATGTAGGGTCACACGGCTCGGTGATGTAGAACCACACTGATTGCCACCCCTTTGTGGTCTCCACGAAGGAGCCCTCGAGCCATGTGACATTGGGCATCTTGCCCACCATGGCGCCTCCGCACTCCGCCTGGCGGCCGCTCACTACCTTCGGCTTGACATTGAAAGTCTTCAGCCATAAGCCGAAGTGGGGCTTGATGCGGAGGAAGGCCTCGCACACGACGAGAAACGCCGAGATGTTGAGGATGAAGGTCGGGGCCAGATCATAGAAATCCAGGACGTAGCAGAGCATGAGCCCCCGGACAAATGGGTGGAGAGGAAATCCTAGTCCGCGAAGGAATTGGGTAAGGAACACTACCCTCTCATGGGGCCTGGGGGTGGGGATGAGCTGCCCCTCCTATGGAGCCGGTGCGCGATGTCGTCGGGCAAGTTTCCGGATCTCCTAAGCTTCTTGACGTGTCCCTCCTTGACAGAGGAGACCATCCACCTGCCTCTCGCTCCGGACATGGTTGGAGAAGGTCGAGGTGGGAAATGCGAACTTGGGCGCTGGAGCTCGAGTGTGCAAAGATGGACGAGCATAGGAGGAAGAAGGCGTGGATGAAAAGGTAAATCCTTATCTCTTTATATGGGCGGACGAAACTATGCGTCCCCACTAGCCTGGTAAAACTCGCTTGTGCCCCAAGCGCCGTAATCGATGGCGCGGTTGGGTTACCCACACCCGTATTGATGAGAATCCCGTCATAAGGGGACACGATCTCTGCTTTGACAAGACGTGTCAAAAAACTGCCTCGCGTTATGTGCGGGGCTAGTTAAAGGAAACGGTTCGAATAATCATCGGGCAGTGACATAATGTCGTGTTGCCGAAACAAGTCAGCAAATTGGATTTGTGGAAATATTATTCTCTCTACGGTGGTATGTGGAACTTTTTGCAGGGTCGGACACTATCCTTATATTCAAATTCTTCCGTGGTATATTCGGAGGAGGAACCCCCCTTGCAATGCCGAAGACAATACTGCGCGCTGGACTCATCATCATTGAAAGCCTGGTTCAGGGGCTACTGTGGGAGTCCTGGATTAGGGGGTCTCCAGACAGCCGGACTATATCTTTCGGCCGGACTGTTAGACTATGAAGATGCAAGATTGAAAACTTCGTCTCGTGTCCGGATGGGACTCTACTTGGCGTGGAAGGCAAGCTAGGCAATACGGATATGTGTATCTCCTCCTTTGTAACCGACCTTGTGTAACCCTAACCTCTCTGGTGTTTATATAAACCGGATGGTTTTAGTCCGTAGGACAACATGCAATCATACCATAGGCTAGCTTCTAGGGTTTAGCCTCTCTGATCTCGTGGTAGATCTACTCTTGTACTACCCATATCATCAATATTAATCAAGTAGGACGTAGGGTTTTACCTCCATCAAGAGGGCCCGAACCTGGGTAAAACATTGTGTCCCCTGCCTCCTGTTACCATCCACCTTAGACGCATAGTTCGGGACCCCCTACCCGGGATCCGCCGGTTTTGACACCGACAACGGGCATCTTGCTAGTCCATGAAAACAACACATGGCAAAAATCCACGGCGAACGAGGGATTTGAATCTATTGGGAGGGGTTGTTTGGATCTTGCCCGGGGTAGCCAAAATATTGGTGACCCTTTTGTCCACTGGTGCCTTTGCCACCGATGAACGAGGAATGGCTCAGGTGCTCATGCTGTCATGCATGCTCTAGCGCGCACGTTGGAGACGAGCTCGCACGAGCTGTGTTTTTTTGTCCCACAACGCCGCCCGAGCCGCCCGCAGACCGACCGGCGACCCGCAAATTACGCCATCCAACCGTACCCGCACACATTATGACAGCAATTCAACCAACCGGACGAAATTCATGCAAACACGTAGACAAACTGATATTTCATATAAACAATGATGGAAATCATATAAAATACCGGATTTTCATACAAACATGACGAATTTCATTACATTCAAATGAACTACGCGGTGCTAGTTCTGGACAGCACAGGTATATAATACCTGGCCTAAATGGTCGCCCGCCGATCGATTTCTGTTCCTCATATCCGGCAGCATGATCACCAGACTGCCGGGAGCCCCGGAGGTATATGCTTCAGCGCAAAGGACGGCTCGCTTCCCCACTGCCCAACTGATATCATTGGCTGGTGCTGAAGATGATGGTGGCCGGCACCGGTTCGAGTTCATCACCGGCCACTACGTCGCCATGGCCGGCACCGGATCAAGTTCATCCTAACATTCCCCTCTTCCGTGGAGCCCATGCGGGGTCGACGAAGGTCCTCGCAAAAAAGGATCCGGCAAGACACCTGCTGTGTACGCCGGTGTCGCCTCCGCGGTGGCCTTCATAGGACCCAAGCGGCGGTGGCCTCCCTGTTGTACTTATCCTCAATGATGGCGGCAGACGCGGAGGCACTGGCCACCGACTCGTCGCTCTCCGCGCACCCAGCTTCTGTCGCTGCTTGCATGGCGCGGCCACCGGCATGGGAGTCCCGGCCATAGAAATGGGAGACGCGGTACGAGGCGGCGGCGTGGACGGAAACAACGACGCCTGTGCGCCGCTCCTCGTCGAGCTGGCCTGGAGCGGCGATTTGCTGAACCGCACGCCGGTATGGGGCGGCAACTGGCTCCGTCGGGCGAGTGGAGCGAGGTGGATCAGCGAGCTACATAGCTCGTATCCGGCGGGCTACCCAGCCGGCTTGGATGCGGAATAACTACTCTTCGTAAGCCATTGTAACAGTGGACAAGATGGTGGAGGAGATAGGGGAGCAGCCTGGTCATGAACAGACGTGTGTCCAGATTGGGTTTCTCGGCTTCCACACGGGCGGGTTTCATGGAGGCATTTGAATGCGGCATAGAGGCGTGTTCAGCCGGGCGTGTCGTGAGTGGCGCCCTCGACTCTGACCTAGGACACCGCGCCATTCTTCCACTGACATGTGGGCTCTTTGGGTGCATGGCATGCATGGCAGTGACCCAATGCAGGAAGCGCACAGCAGAAGAACCTTTGGTGGGCCAGGGCGGTCAGAAGCGGGCATTTTATAAACCGATGATTGTTAATTGAGTGTGACGTCATCTTTTTCGTGTAGATAAGCCTACTATGTTGATAGCCCATTCGATACGTTGTGATTCATAAAGACCGCTGCAAACATCAATGTTCTGCTTATCACAGATAAGATTGATTAATACCCATAACAATGCATGTCCTTTGTTCCTTAACAAAGGGTGCATGCACGTATAGGTTGAACGTGTGTCTTGGTCGTGTGATGTGTGCATGCAGGCGTGCGAGTGTTGCGTGCGTGCAAGGGTCCGTTTCAGTGTTGCATGCATGGGTGCGTACATGCGTGTGTTCGTGAGTGCATGTGTACGTGTCAGTGTTGCACGCCAGCATGCATGCGTGTGTACGTGTCAGTGTTGCACGCCTACATGCGTGCGTGTTTTGCGTGCATGTCTTGCGTGCATGCATGTGTACGTGCGGGGTGAGGCTACACGTCAGTCGACTGACTTTTTCATCTCTGGTGATTAGATTTTCCAGCCGTTGGATACAAAATCAAGGGCCTCCAGTTTATCATCAAACTCCACCCCCCCTGAGCCGCCAGCCACCACCGGCCGAACCGCCAGCCCTCACCGCCCGCGGCCGGCCCGCCCTCCCCGATACCAGTCAACACCGCTGGTCCACCGCCGCACCGGCCATCCCTCTAGCCCCCCCTGCCGAGCTTTTTCTCCAGGGATCCCCACCCCACCTCCCAATGAACGCCCTCCAACCGTCGGTGACTGCCAACCAGAGGTCTCACGACTTCGAATACCCACCGACCAGTAATTTATTACCATTTATGTCCTTCATATACGCGCTGACGGGTGGGCCCCATGGTAATGTGCACTGCTGAATGTGGACCGTTTGACTTGTCAATTGATCGTGTTATCAACAAATTACGGAGCTGTATGGTGAGCTAGTGACCGTATGATCACCCTAGAATCTACTCCTATTTTATTAACATAGTACAGACTCAAACTACCATTTCCTTCTTTCATATACGGGCTGACAGGTGGGCCCCACGGTTATGCGCCCCGATGGTGCAACACTAGTTGCGCCGCGTGGAACGTTTGTCTGGTCAATTGATTGTGTCATCAACAAAATACAGAGTTGTACGGGTGAGCCAGTGACCGTATAATCATGATATGTATTTGTTTAACACGGTACAAACGCAAGGGCTCATATATACGCGCAAGAACTCACCGCTATAAGCGCACACACGCGAACTCTACCCCTATGAGCACCTTCGAGAGAGTGGGCCAGCATATATGATCTTGAGATTTTACGAAGTCACCATAGGTGCCTCGTAGTCGAGTGGAGCGTCTCCTCCCACTGAACGTACGTTGCCGGAAAATACTGAAATTAACACAAGATAAATGCGAGCACCGGGACTTTAACCTTGGTGGGCTTGAGAAACCACTGTCCTCTAACCATCCAACCACATGTTGGTTAGCACGACAAAATGTACGTGGTGACCGTGATGAGCTTATTCTGAAGTCCAGTGACCATATCGTGCTTTCGCTTCAAATACAATGACCATAAGTGTCGTCAACAAAATACGGAGCACACATCAAATGCAAAGTCCGTCAGTGTCATCAACAAAATATGGAGACGTATCATGAGCTAGATACCGTTGTACTATTGTATATGCTTATTTTCTTAGTGGCCGGTTGTGTGTGTGGTGTGGTGGGCACATCATTTCTAGTTGTGGTGGGTCAACATGAAGACTCGTGGGTCAGTTCCATCCTGCGCCACATATAGGTTGGACCAAGACGTGTTATACGAAGACCCATGTGGAGGACTCGGCGTACAACACGAAGCTACCAGAGTCGCGGAGGACTCTATCCCCACTGGTGATAAGCCGACTATATATGATTTGTAACCCTAGGCCCTTAGTATGTTATACAAGCTTGGGGGCTAGTTCATCGATAGTATACACACACGCACAATGCCTGGTATTCACGTGTACTTTGTAACCACCCCTATCACTAATATACAGTACGAGGAGTAGGCTCTTTCTTCAACTACAATTGAATTCTAGCATGTGCATGTGTTTATTTCTTATTATCCATCCATAGAGTGAGAGCGGTTTGAAATACAGGCAATGGATGCTTGTGCAATTCATATATAAACATTAATTAGTGCACTCCATGTTGTTAGTGTGAAGCACTTTATACATTTGTCACTTGCATGGATACATTCCAAATTGCTAGCTACGAAATAGAATACATGTCAAATTCAACATAAAGGGGGTTTTGAAGATTCGAATTCATAGGAAGTGTATTCATCTATTTGAACCTGAGATAATGGCACTTGTAAAACAGATGTAAAAGGGGCATCAATGTTTGTTGTGAGTTTGAACATGCTATATATATTCATACGCATATCTAACTTCTTTTTGCAACCAAGGAGATTATATCTAGAACCATGCATGAACTGAGGTAAGTTGCATATTTTTTAATATATACTCGTGTACAATGTATATTCAAATGTACCCCCTCTATTCCAAAATAATCGTAGCTTTAGGATTTTCAAGAGTAAAGATTTGTGAAGTTTGACAACTCCTGAAAGTTCAATTCAAGAGAACCGAAAACATTATGGCCTTGTTTGGTTCATAGGATAGGAATTTTATAGGAATAGGAAAATCATAGGAAGTGATATGACATGCATGTGAATTCTTATAGAGAAAGAGATGTCATTTGGTGCATAGGATAGGATTTTTTCCATTAAGTCTAGGCTAATGTTTTTTCCCTCCAAAACGTGAAGG
The DNA here is from genome assembly GCF_003073215.2 of Triticum urartu. Taxonomy (NCBI): domain Eukaryota; kingdom Viridiplantae; phylum Streptophyta; class Magnoliopsida; order Poales; family Poaceae; genus Triticum; species Triticum urartu. Next base: position 37,840,095 of record NC_053026.1, read on the forward strand.
ATTGATTCCTATCCTACATAGGAATAGGAATCCATTCCTACAAACCAAAGGGCTTCAAAGGAATTTTTCCTTTACAAATCCTATCCTATAGAATTCCTACAAAAATCCTACAAACCAAAGGAGGCCTAATACTTCTGCTCCCAAATATTGAACGCAGCGCCAAATAGGACTCTGGTCACCCGAAACCGCGCGAGACTAATGTTTTGGTGGTAGGAAATTACTGTCCTGACTCTGGCCCGTATAGCCTATCGGCCCGATGTCCAAAGGTCTAATTCGGGGTAGGTTTGTAACTTCACCAAGATGCTAGAGAAGCATTCATACGCTGTGGGCGCCTACCCATACGCTCGGTCGAAATCTATCCCGCCCACATTTGGGACACCTGACATGACTGTCCTACCCACAACCCACAATATGTCCGAAATTTTAGATGGGGGGAAAGTTTGTAACATTCCCCAAATTTCAAACAAGCGCGTCTCAAACCGAAACATTATTCCCCCTTAGTTCCCCGCCTCCCTCCGTTTCCCCATTCATACTATGTGGGCGCGAAAACGCACTCTCCACCAGCCGCGAAACCCCAGGCTCCTCCGTCCTCCACCCCATAGAGGCCAATCCACCGCCTCCCTCCTCCATCATGCCGGAGCCGGTACCCCGACGTCATCGTCCAACGCAACCGCAACGTCCTCAAGGACTTAGCAGCTGAAGCCGAGGCAGAGCTGCCTCCATGACGCCGATGCCGACATGTGCCGTACCAGAACCACTCCGACCATGCCGTCCTGCGCCTCACTGTTGTGGCTCCACTGTCACAACCGTCCACCGCACCGGAGCTGTTCCCGCTACGCTGTCGTTCGCCGCCTCGGATCTGCTTCCCCGCCGTCGATAGATGGCCACCGCACCACACTCAACAACTTGGCCATGGGTTCGTCCAAGGCTGCACCGTCCTCCACAACTTCTGGTTTCCGGCGAACAACAAGAAGATCGTGGGAAAAAGAGATGTAGGACACAGCACTACCAGCAGAAAGAGGTACTCCTCTTCCCTTATTCGAGCAAATCTTATATCTCCGGTCACACCGTATTCATCCCACTAAAGAAACTAGTTGAGCGCTTCTCGTCGGGGGTTGGGTGCGACATGTGCCAATGGATGGCTTATCATGGTGGGGGCGAGTAGAACGTCGCCGGTGCCTGGAAACAGGATGAGGCGTAGACACGAACGCCGGCGTACTTTACCCAGGTTTGGGGCTCTCCTAGGAGATAACACCCCTAGTCCTGCTCTGCGGGGTCTCCGCATGATCACTAAGGAAAAGTGAGTACAAAGGCGCTCCTCGAGCTGTATCTGTGGGTAGGAGAAGGAAGGGCTAGCTCTCTCCTTCCTTTAAGGTCTGGACAAGTTCTAATGAATCAGAACCCTTTGCATGGGTGCCCTGGGGGGTTTATATAGGCCTACCCCCTAGGGGTACAATGGTAAACTGTATGGACATAGGACCCAGCTGTTAGTCTCCTTACCTGCGGGCCCTCCTGCCGACTGCTGGGGCCCGCCGATTGGTGGGCCCAGCCGACTGGTCTGGTACGGAGCTGACAGGCCGCTCCCGCCGCTAGTGGGTCCTGCCGGCTGCTGATTACTGTAGCCATGCTTCTAATGACGCAGGCTTAGTCATGGGGTCGTGGCTATAGTCCTGCCGCCTGGCGGGCGATTACTGTAGCCTTTCCCCGTCTCGTCTGGTTAATGGCGCGTGAGACCCATCGAAGGGGCAGGCCGACTTCCGCGGGCCGGCTCCCTATGAGTCCGACTGGTGGCACCCTTGCCGTCTTCCGGAGTCTCACTGACTAGTAGGGCCTGTCATACGTGGACCGTACCGTCAGGCCATCGCGGGTACAGGACTCCACCCACTGTTGCGGACGTCACGGGTGGCATGGCAACAGTGTTGCGCCAGGTGGAGATCTCCGCAGGTACAGTGCACTGGGCCCTAGCCATCTCCTGGAAAGGGGGAGGGAGTGGGCTTTACTGTCGCCACTCCATGTCCCATCCCCCCTGATGAGGGCCTGGACTTTGCTGGTCGTGGCCCACTCCCCGTGGCCGGCTTCTCCGGAAGCCGTCAGTTAGAGTCGGCCAGTCTTGATCTCATTTCTAGGACTCGGACATATATGGGCAGCCGGCTGTTCCTCCAGCCGCCCTCCTAAAGTCAGCGCAGTCAGCCCCGATGTTATTTCGAGGGGCGCAGTAATCTCTGATGTCTTGAAAGGTTATGGGCCTCGGGTTAGCCTACCCGTGGCCCATTACTCCGACAGTAGTCCCCGAAGCTGATGAGGCGCTTCGGACAACCAGCCGAGGAGCCTAAGTAGCTTCATTCTCCGAGTACTTGAGGTGGGACTCCACTTGAGTCTGCTAGGCCGACTGGTAGGAGTCGGAGTCGCCTGATTTTGACTCGTCCAAAAAATACTTTCAAATGCCCTGGCGGGAACTCAGTGGCGTACAAGCTAAGCTTCCTGGCCGCCACCCACTTTGTGCCCACCACGCGGAAACCAGTGGTCAGGCCAGCCTGAGTACCCATGCGCGAGATGGGACATGCCTGTAGGTGGGGCCCGCCACTACCACGCATCGGCATGCGAGCGGATCCGCTGCGGCGGTGGGGGACGGTTGAGGTTCTCATGGAGTTACTGCGCGCAGTAACTTTGCGCGATAAACGTGGGGGTGGGGTAGTGGGCGCAGTAAATCCCACAACCTCCCCCTCGGCTTCGCAGCCCACGGCTATAATTAGGGGGAGGAGGGGAAGCGGCGGAGCACGCGCGTCCCGCCTCCCCACTGCTTCTACTCCTTCTTCTCTCTCTCTGTACCTCGAGCCTCATTGAACATTGTGGCGGTCCGCTCACGATGAGCTCTTCCTCCGCCGTCATGCCCCCGACGGCGCACTCCGATACCTGGGATGGTTCGGAGGTCCACGAGGATCACATCGATTTCCTCCGCAAGACGCGTCGATTGCCCGGCGAGGACCTTGTGAGGGTCCGCCTCGCGCGGAGGTGAGAAATTTCACCGGCGCCGCAGGAGGGCGAGCGGGTCATCTTCGACTCGCACTGGCTGCGCGGCCTGGGCCTGCTGGCGAGCAACTTCTTCCGCTCCTTCCTCGAGTTCTACGGACTCCAGCCGCACCACCTCACCCCCAACATGGTGGTGCTACTGTCCGCCTTCGTCACCCTGTGCGAAGGCTTCATCGGCATTCTCCAAGCTCGGCACCCAAGCTGCGGGCGTGCCGGCTCAGTGCGGCGCGTTCATCACCGTGCGGAGCTCGGAGGCCGACAACCCATTTCCCTCCATCAAGCTGATCAAGTCGGTGAAGATGTGGCAGCGGTCGTACTTCTACGTGAAGAACGTCTCCACGGAGGGTGATTGGGTCAACCTGCCGGCCTACGTAGCCGGCCCGCCGGCTGGGAGGCAGCCCAACTGGTCGCGCCGGGCCCGGACGTTGACTCTTGCTGGAGCCGGCGCCGTTGCGCGGCTTCGAGTGCTGACGCAGTCGGAGGGCCTGACCGGGCCGGATTTGCTGGCCGCCTTTGTGGCGCGCCGAGTGCTACCCCTCCAAAGTCGCCCCCACATGATCTGTCAGATGAGCGGGCACCGAGACCCGAGCCGGATGTGCACCAAGGAGATGCCTCACGAGGAGGTAGCCGACATGGTGAACTATCTTGCGAGCTGCGACCTCAACGAAGAGTGGCAGTTCGGCAAGGAGCCGTATTCACGTGCTGCCCCTCCGCCTTTGGTGAGTCGTTTTCCTCTCTCTTTTTCTTTGATTCTTCTAACATCTTTACTGCCGAGTCCGTCTTGTTCGTTCTGACCAGTCGGCTTTGGTCAGAACCCCCTCCTCCAGCCTGCAGCCGGCACCGTGGGGCCGGACCGCGAGTTCCTCCCCGACCGAGCGGAGAGCGATGTGGACGACCCCGACTTGGGGGCAGTGGCCCTGGAGGACGACACCGAGGGAGGAGGCGGTGCAGCAGGTGGCCCGAGACTTGGGGCCAGTCTCGAGGACTGGCCTGATGATGACGAGGAAGTCGCCCCGTGCCACCAGCCAGGAGCCGGCCAGCCGGGCGCGGGCTCGTCAGCCCCACCGGACACTCAAGGCGGCAGCAAGAAGCGCAGGGCCGGGACGAGCCTGTTCGGCAGCCGGCCGAAGAAGCCCAAGAGCTCAGCCGTGGCGACCAAGCAGGACGAAGCGGCCATAAAGGCAAACCGCTTCCGCAAGGTGGTGAAGACGCCGCAGCTGATTTCGTCGTAAGTACTACCTCCCTTTGTACGTTCACATTTCTTTATTGAGTCTGTGTGAAATCCCTTTGCTTTATTTTCCCGGCTTTAGGGCCCCGCACTTTCTTGAGAAGTCGGCCGCCGGCTCCGTCGTAAAGTCGGCGGAGACCTCCTCCACCACCCGGCGGATCGATCCTGCCGCCGACCTCCGGGAGGCGACAGAGGGGAACGCGCTGGAGGCGCGTGAGGAGCGGGAAGCCGCCCGCCTGAAGAAGGCGGAAGCCGACAAGGCGGAGGCCGCCGCCCTGAAGAAGCTGGCGGAAGCCGAGCCCGCCGATGCGGAGAAGAAGCGCACTGAGGAAGCCGCACACCGCCAGTCGGCGGTGTTTGTCGTCCCCTTGAACTCCCCTCCGCCGCCACCGGAGTTCACGGCGCAGACTGGGAAGTCGGCGAAGAGAACCCGGTCATGGAGAGGGACGCCGATGTCACCGCCACGCCGAAAGTCATTGTGCCGCCACCGCCACCCTCCGGAAAAGCTCCAGGCGGGCAACCGGCGGACCTGCCAGTGCCGCCAACCGGAGGTGCAGCGGCGATGGGCCTATCCCTCGAGGTCAGCGTGCCGACGCGCCGCCGTCTCGCGAAGGCGGCCTCAGCGCTGCATCCTCTAGAGAAACGGCGCTACGAGCTCCACGATCCCGGAGATCGAGGTGTCGGGCGCTGCGCCCACTGGGTGGGTGCAGGGAGGCGGGACGGGCCCGCTGAACCGGGTGCTCTTTGACGTCCAAGCCAAGCTCTGGGCCGAGGGCAATGCCATCAAGGAGTGCACCAAGGCATATATAGCGTCATGAACAGTCATCCGGGTACGCATCCTTCCTTTTTTCTTTGCTTCCTTGTTTTTCTTTGTGGGGGCGTGCCAGTGCACCCACTGGGTGTAGTCCCTGAGGTTCGGGCCGGCTGCTGAGCGGGCGGCTCGGAACTCTAATCGGTGAGTTCCAAGTGCCAACACTTTTTCTGAAATTTTGATGCAGGATTACCAGAATCATCGCGTGACCTCCTTCAACGCCAATGTTGAGGAGCTGGCCAAGCGGACCGCCGACTTGTCGGACAGCCGGGGTGAGTCTTCTTCTTTCTCTTCGGGGGCACGCTGGCGCACCCGCGGGCTGTAGTCCCCGAGATTCGGGCCGACTGCTGAGTAGTCGGGCCGGATCTCCCCGGTGACCTTTCTTTTTTGTTGACGACCGACACCCCTCCCCCCTTCTTCAGAAGCCAACGCCGCCCTTCAGTAGCAGCTGGGCGAAGTCAACACCGCGTTGCGCGTCAAGGAGGAGGAGTGTGGCCATGTGACGGAGGAGCGCGACTGGCTGGCTACGCAGCTGGCAGAGCAGAAGGAGCTGCTCCAGAGGGCCCAGAAGGAGGCGGAGGACAAGGAGACCGTCCTTCTCGCCGAATTTGCGTCCAAGCGCTCCTCGTGGACCGACAAGGAGGCGATGCTGGTCTCCGGCTTCCATGCAATTGAAGATCTTGTCGATGGTGAGCTTTCCCTCATTTCCTTTTATGGGCTGCCGACTGCTAGTCGAGTCAGCCTTAAATTTTTAACCTTGTTTCTTCATTCTTCTTCCTTAGCAGACTTCTTCCCCGGCCATTCGGATGCCGCCAATCAAGCCATCGAGGCTGATCGTCAAGCACGGAGGGCGGATGGCGCACAGATTGCCGCCAACGCCCCCCGAACTCTTGGCGAGCAGATCCTTAGCATCGAGGCCCGCCTTCGGCCAGCTCACCGGATGTTGCGCCGGCTGCAACCTGTCGGCGCCTAGGCGATTGCCGTCCTATGGCCGGATATGCAGGCACCGTGCACCCCCAGTCGGACTGTCGACTGGCTGGAGGTCGCAGCCGGCCGTCTTGAGGCCTGGAAGGGCTCTTCGGCCCGGGCTGGAGCACGCCGGGCTTTAGAATTTGCCAAGGCGTGGTATCCTGGGCTGAGTTTAGCCCAGTTAGCCACATTCCGGCTGGAAGCTCAGGCGGAGCTGGGATCAGTGGAAGACAATCTTGTCAAACGAGCCACGTCGATCGCCGAGTACATTGACACCAGCGTCTTCGTCACAGAGCAGGCAACGGCGAGAAGGCGGCGCCGCAGTGGTTCGGGCTGAACCCGGACGACGGCGAGGACTCGACGGAGGTGATCGACTCAAGTGGCGAAGAGGAAGGCGAGGAGGAGGAAGGAGACGAGGAGGAGGCGCCAGAGGTCGAGGCAGGCGACCAGCCCTAGCTCGACCGCGCCTCTAGCAACGAGCTGCGCCCAACTGAGCCAGCCGTTTCCATAGGTGATCAAGCGGAGACCAACCACCAGGCCGCCCCGTCAATTGGCACCACCGACCCCTCCGGTTCTCCGAGTCCGTCCGCGGCTTCCTAGGCTGCCACTTTATCTTTTTACCTGCTTAGCTGTCTTAATGAACTTGTTATTTTGCACAATTCCACCCACTGGGTGTATCTTGAACTTCTGTTTGATGATCCGGCCAAGGACCTTTCTATGTAAATATTTATCCGCATTCTGTCTCTTCTTGCTTATTGCTCTCTAACTTTTTCCTTTGTCGCCTTCCCTTGGTTGCCGTTTTGCCAGTCGGACAGCCGCTCTGCGGACTGCCGCTAGATCAAATACTTGGCTTCTTTGGGAAGGCAAGTACTTAGCCTTTTAGAGTTTTTAGCATGTTAATTTAGAAAACGGCAAGCCGGCTACTAAAGAGTCGGTTGTAAAAGGCTGAAAACCGGCCTTAAACTATGAGCGAGCTTTGAGTCCTTAGCCATTTTTCATATGGACACCTATTCTACCTTACCCCTGCTTGCCAGACAGTCGCTCTGCGTTCTGCGGCTTCTAACAGGAGATGGCTTAAGTTCCACACATTACTTGTCCGACTACAGGAAGTCGTTTCATAGCTCAAGGTGACAAATCCCCGGGCCGACTAGTCGAACCCGGCGCCAAGTGGCATAACAAAGAATAACATATTCATAGGCATAACTCTTTATCATATAGATAAAAGAAGGCAGTCCCCGAGCTCTTCTCGGGGGGCCCGAGGTCTTCGTACTTTAATACAAAAGGTAGCGTGATACATACTGCATTAACTGTAAAATCTTCGAAGGAGGTTTGCATTCCATGGCCGTTCCGTCTCTTTGTTGGAGTCGTCCCTTTTGCGCGCTCGGGGCTTCTGAGCGTCGATTAGGTACTAGGAGTCGTTGCCCAACACTTTGCTGATGATGAAAGGGCCTTCCCAGGGTGCTGAGAGCTTGTGCTGGCCAGCCGTTCGCTGAATCAGCCAGAGCACAAGGTCTCCTTCTTGGAAAGATCGCGGCATGACCTTCCGATTGTAGTATCGACGTAGGCTCTGATGGTAGATGGTGGACTGGCTGAGTGCCAACAGCCGGCTCTCTTCCAGTAGATTGACGCCGTCTTGACGTGCTTCCTCTGCTTCCTCCTCGGTGTACATGGATTTGCAGCACATATTTGAGCTTGTCGCCTTTTGGAGAGGTGAGGACGATGCCGGCTCCCAAGCCGGTGCGCATCTTGGAACCATCGAAATGCATTCGCCAATGGGTGGAGTCGGGCGCTGGCATTAGATACTGGGTTTCGGCCCAGTCGACGAGGAAGTCGGCCAGCGCTTGTTACTTGATGGCAGTGCGAGGTTGGTAGTAGATGGTGTAGAGGGCCATATCTATGGCCCACTTGGCCACTCGGCCCGAAGCGTCTCTGTTGCCGATGATCTTGGCTAGAGGAGCCATGCAGACCACAGTGATTGGATGTTCTTGGAAGTAAGGCTTCAATTTCTTAGCGGCAAAGTGCACACCATAGCACATCTTCCGGTAGTGGGGGTAGTTTTGCTTGGAGGGCGATAGTACTTCACTCAAATAATATACTGGTCTCTGGACTAGTAGCGCTTTGCCTTCCTCCTTGCGTTCTACCACAATGACTGTGCTGCCCACCAGGCTGGTGGCAGCGATGTAGAGGAGCATGGGCTCCTTAGGAGTCAGAGCCGCCAGGACAGGTGGAGTAGTCAGCATCTTTTTTAGTTGGAAAAATGCTTCGTCCGCCTTGTGGTTCCACTCGAAAAAAGTGGTCTTCTTCATGAGTTGGTACAAGGGAAGAGCCTTCTCGCCCAGCCAACTGACGAATCGGCTGATGGACGCCAAACAACTGGTTAATTTTTGTACGTCCAGCAGTCGGCTGGGTACCTCCATCCTTTCAATGGCCTTGATCTTCACGGGGTTGCATTCTATGCCACATTTGGAGACCAGGAAGCCAAGGAGCTGGCCGGTTGGTACTCCGAAGACGCACTTCTCCGGGTTGAGCTTGATCTGAAATCGGCGCAAGTTCTGAAAGGTCTCCTTGAGGTCTTCCAGCAGTGTTCCACGCTTCTCCGTCTTTACCACCACATCATCCACGTAAACATGAGCATTTCTGCCGAGCTGCTTGAGGAGGCACTTCTGCATGCATCGTTGGAAGGTGGCACCGGCGTTCCTCAAGCCGAACATCATGGTCAGGTAGCAGAAAGCTCCAAACAGCGTGATGAAGGCAGTCTTCAGCCTGTCGGCCGGGTTCAACTTGATCTGGCGATACCCTGAATATGCATCCAAGAAACTCAACAGCTCGCATCCGGCTGTGGAGTATATCACTTGGTCGATCCTTGGCAAAGCGAATGGGTCCTTGGGGCATGCTTTGTTGAGGCTAGTGTAGTCAATACACATTGGCCATTGCTTGTTCTTCTTCAGTACCAGGACCGGGTTGGCCAGCCATTCTAGAAAGAATACTTACATGATGAAGCCGGTCGCGAGCAGCCGGGCTATTTCTTCTACAACAACTATCCTCTTCTCTTTGGATAAGTGGCGCAAAGGTTGTATGACTGGCTTGGCATCAGATTAGACATGTAATTTGTGCTCGGCGAATTTCGTCGGGACACCGTGCATGTCTTTGGTGGACCATGCGAAGATGTCTCGATTCTCACGGAGGAAATCGACGAGCTCGCCTTCCTATTTGCAATCGAGGTTGGCGCCTATGATAGTGTACCTCTCTAGGTGCTCTGGGTCCAAAGGTATCTTCTTTGTTTCTTTGGCCGGCTTGAACGAGCCCTCAGCTTCCGACTCCCTGGAATCAGGCGACATCTCTGGCTGTTTGCTTGCCATCGCCATAACCCGGTCTAGTAGTCGCTTCTCAGCTGCGATCACAAGGGACTCGGCCAGCCGACTGCTCTCTGATGCGCAGGCGGACGACTTCTTGTAGTCGCCAGTTATGGTCAGGATCCCCATGGAACTCGGTATTTTCATCTTGAGGTTGGCATAGTGGGGGAGGGCCATGAACTTGGCCAGGGCAGGCCAGCCAAGCAACGCATGGTATTGGCTCTCTAGGTCCACCACCTCGAACCAAATTGACTCTCGACGGAAATGATCTTTGTCTCCAAAGAGGACGTCGATCAAAATCCTGCCGATTGGTGAGCAGGAAAGGCCAGGAACTATGCCGTGGAACACCGTCCGGCTGCACTACAGTTGCCTCTGCTTGATTCCTAACTTCTCCATGGTGCCTTTCTACAGGATGTTGATGTTGCTGCCGCCGTCTATCAGGACTCTGGAGAAGCGAGTAGCTCGTTTGTCCGTGGCAAAGGTGGTGTCCAAAACCAAGGCATAGGAGCCGGGTTTGGGCATTACTTCTGGGTGGTCATCTCTGCTCCAGCTGATAGCCTTCTCAGACCAATGCATGAACTCTGGGGTGTCAGACGCTACTGCATTCAACTCCTGCTGCTGCATCGATCGTCGGACACACTGATGAACACGACATAAGCTCCGTGCTCTTCTGGGTACTCGTCTTGTACTGCGCCGACTGGTCTGACCGCCGGCTGCTGGTGCGGAGGAGGGGGCTGCCCTGCAGGTGGGGGAGGCAAAAGTCCGTCTCCCTTGGCTATCCTGGTGAGCCAGTGGCATTTCCGAGTGGTGTGGTTCGACGGCTTTGCGCCACTGTGGAACTTGCAGGGTCCATCCAAAGTCTGCTCGTATGAGAAAGCCGGCTGCCAGTTGGGCTTGCCGCCCTTCTGGTGTTTGGGCGGGAGATGCCCTTCCGGCTGCTGGTTTTTGACTGTTGCCACCTGCCGACTGGTGGAAGTCGGTGGCGGGGCTGTGCGCTTGTGGTCGTTCTGCTGTTGACGCCGACTGGTGTCTCCGGCCGGAGTTCGGGGAGCCTGAGGAGCCACCGTGTTGGTCGCGCTAACTTGAATATCCGTCTTCATGGAGGACTCGGTCATGGCGTACTTGTCCGCTATGATCAGCAGCTCGTCAAGGGTTTCCGGCTCGTCGTAGAGAAGGTTGTGCTTGAGGAGGGTGCCCTCTCGGCATCCAGCGGTGAAGTACTCAATGGCCTGCACCTCGTGCACGCCTTCGCAGGAGTTGCGAAGCTCGGCCCAGCGCGTGAGGTAGTCGCGGGCTGACTCGCTGGGGCCCTCTACACATGAGGAGAGCTGGCGAGGCTTGGGAGGCCGCTTGTACGTGTTGGTGAAGTTGCGGACGAAGGCATCAGTGAAGTCGGCCCAATTGTTGATGCTGTGGGGCCTTAAGCTATTCAGCCAAGTCCAGGCCGTGCCTTGGAACATGAGCGGAACGTACTTGATGGCAACACGCTTGTTGCCGTTTGCTATGCTGACGGCCATGGAGTAGTCGACCAGCCTGTCTTCCGGTTTCACAAAGCCGGTGTATTTGGGTGTATCTCTGGGGAGCGTGATCCCTTTGGGGAAGGGCTCGTCTCGGATGCGGGGGCCGAAACACGGCGGACCCAACTCATCTTCTTCTTCAAGCTCCAGGGATCGGTGGAGACGGTCTATCCGGTGGGGGGCTTCATTCTCTCCGACTCCCACTCGGCGGCCAAGGCGGTTGCCGAGCGTCGGGTGATCAACAGGCGGCGTGGAGACTCGCCTCTCCCTTCGAGGGGGAGGAGGCCGACAGTCGTCTCGTCGTTCCACTGTTCTTGGGCGGCCGTCTCGGTCACGCTCTATGGTGATGCAAGTCCGACTGCGGCTAGTAGCCGGCTCCTTGTCTTTTCTTCTGCGGACGCCGCCAGTTGGCGTCTGAGACTCCGCGCCTTGGTCTCAGCCGGCTCCTTGATCAATGACAAGCACTTCTGTGACGGTACTTCCGCCGCTCTCCGCGCGAGGAAGCGGTTCGTCGTAGACCACCACGTTGGTGGGGAACATGTCAAGCGACGTGGTGTCGGAGTCGAGCAACATCAGATCGGTGGAGCCTACGGACTACAAGTCCCCAGCTGGCTCGCTAGCGACGTGGAGCTGATTGAGGAGGCCCGCGAGGAGGCTCTCGGGCCGCCCGTGCCTGCGTCGGATGTGGGCTCGTCAGATAGGCGGACCTCGCCAACAAGATCGGCGAGGCAACTGGCCGTGCAGGCGATTTCAGCGCCATATAGCGCGTCGGCGCAAACTTCGTCTGGCGTGCCGGGCTGGCTGCGCTCGTCAGGGAGAAAAAGGGTTCCCGTCCAGAACAGGTCTCCGGACGACGGTGCACGAGGCCCCACGGTGGGCGCCAAATGTCGGAGGTTGGGTGCGACATGTGCCAATGGATGGCTTATCATGATGGCGGCGAGTAGAACGTCACCGGTGCTTGGAAACAGGATGAGTCGTAGACACGAACGCCGGCGTACATTACCTAGGTTCGGGGCTCTCCTAGGAGATAACACCCCTAGTCCTGCTCTGCGGGGTCTCCGCATGATCACTAAGGCAAAGTGAGTACAAAGGCGCTCCTCGAGCTGTATCTGTGGGTAGGAGAAGGCAAGGCTAGCTCTCTCCTTCCTCTAAGGTCTGGTCTAGTTCTAATGAATCGGAACCCTTTACATGGGTGCCTTGGGGGTTTATATAGGCCTACTCCCCAGGGGTACAATGGTAAACTATATGGACGCAGGACCCAGCTGTCAGTCTCCTTGCCTGCGGGCCATCCTGCCGACTGCTAGGGCCCGCCGATTGGTGGGCCTAGCCGACTTGTCTGGTACGGAGCCGACAGGCCGCTCCCGCCGCTAGCGGGTCCTGCCGGCTGCTGATTACTGTAGTCGTGCTTCTAATGACGCGGGCTTGGTCATGGGGTCGTGGCTACAGTCCTGCCGCCTGGCGGGCGATTACTCTAGCCACTCCCCGTCTCGTCTGGTTGATGGCGCGTGAGACCCATGGAAGGGGCAGGCCGACTTCCGCGGCCCGGCTCCCGTGGGCCGGCTCCCTACGAGTCCGACTGGTGGCGCCCTTGCCGTCTTCCGGACTCTCACTAACTGGTAGGGCCCGTCATCCATGGACCATACCGTCGGGCCATCGTGGGTACAGGACTCCGCCCACTGTTGCGGACGTCAGGGGTGGCATGGCAACAGTGCTGCACCAGGCGGAGATCTCCGCAGGTACAACGCACTGTGCCCTATCCATCTCCTGGAAAGGGGGAGGGAGTGGGATTTACTGTCGCCACTCCCTGTCCAATCCCCCCTGATGAGGGCATGGGCTTTGCTGGTGTCGTGGGCGGACTCCCCATGGCCGGCTTCTCCGGAAGCCGCCAGTCGGAGTCGGCCAGTCTTGATCTCATTTCTAGGACTCAGACGCATATGAGCAGCCGGCTGTTCCTCCAGCCGCCCTCCTGAAGTCGGCGCAGTCAACCCCGATGTTATCTCGAGGGGCGCAGTCAGCCCCGATGTCTTGAAAGGTTCTGGGCCTCAGGTTAGCGTACCCGTGGCCCATTACTCCGACACTCCTTACTGCATCTTCTTCGTGATACTAAATGCACAAGGTTTCCTCCCTTTTACTATTTCACCTTTGCTAGATGTCAGTAGCCCGCTTGGATTTCAATTCAGGGTCAGTCGAACCACAATTAAAAGAAGCAGCACCCGCTTAGGCGCGTTGAGCACCTAGTCCGCCTGTTCCCCAGGGAAGCGGCGCATCGGTGTCTATCATAGGGGTGTGGGGCGCAGGAGCTGCTTGCGCCCGATCTGGAGGTCGGCGGGGCTTGAATGGATGGCCGGGGGCGGTGCCAAGCATGGCGGTGTGGAGAGGTCGAGGGGAGGGCGCAGGCAGGGGAGGAATACTGGGTCAGTGGTCGCTGGCATTTCGAGGAAGATCGTCAACACTGACTCGCTGGAGGTAGATGAAGGCGATCTGCCCGTTTTTTGTACATCGGACGGTGCAAAAAAATGGACTGACCTATTTGCTTTCATTCGACTGTTATTTTCATAGAATCCTGTAGTAATTTAGTGTGCCATGCATGTTGTAGAGCTATCATATGTCTCCCGTCATTTATTTCTCACCGACCTGCTATCTGCTACCTTTACACTATACTAATTGTGCACACACTTCACCCATACTCACACTATTGTTTTTTTATGCATGGGTATTTCAGACTCTGACGAAGTGTTGATGAATGCAGAAAAGAAAAGACAGAAGTCGCTCCAGTGTAATTCGAAGATAAGCACTAAGCGTTCCAGCGCTCTAACAGGTGCAGTGTCAGCAGTTGGAGACATTAAACTTATCTCTGCAGTTGATGATCTCAAGTGCCACACACAACCATCCCAGGTGCTTGCTTTCATTTCTTCTAATTTTGTTGAAATGCCTTCCGCTTACTGTTTTTTCATACATATTCCATCCTCCTATCGTACGTGTGAATATGAAATGCTGTCTTTTTTTGTATATATTCCATCCTCCTATCCTGCGCTTGCCTTACATCGAAGTAGTGTTCGTCTGTATCATGCATCAACTAGTTATGCAGATCTAATTTTATTCATCTTCTTGTGGTTTTGACTTCATAAGGCAATATCAGAAAATAGGAAGGAAAAGAGTAAGTTAGGGGATGTTGGTGGTCCTCCACACCGACCCAAACAGAGACTCTCTAGATTTGCCACTGCTACTGCTAATGAAGTAGAAGTCCCATGTCTACATGATGAGTTCATCTCCCGTACTCCACCATCACAGGTGCTTGCTCTAAGTTGACAGTGTGGTAATTGGTTTCATGTTGCATATGTTGTCTAGCATGTATTTCTTCTATTTTGATTAAATTGCACCTGCTGAGTTTATACGTTATACATGTGCATATGACATGGCTTTCTGTGTCTAGAATACACTACATCGATCTATCGTACCATATTCTTACATAAAAGTACTGCTGGTGTGTATCCTGCATCAGTCACTCATGATTGGACGCTTTTAACATGGCAGTTTGATAGTGGTTGCATCTTGTATTGATTTCTATGTTGTACTGCTTCTAATTTTTCGAATTGCCACTTATGACAAGACACTTTTAACTTGACAGAGTAATATTGGTTGCATCTTTCATATGGTGTCTAGCTTGCATTACTTCTATTTTCTTGAAAATCCTTCTGCTTAGTTTGCACATCGTAGCTGTGAATATGTCATGACGTCCTATTTTTCTTACATATTCCATCCTCATACGGTTGTATTACATCAAACTATTGCTTGTCTGTATCATGCATCAGTGAGTTCTGAAGAGTGAGTCTGAAAAGTAATGTTATTCATCACAATTAGTAATATTGTCTTGCTCTGTCCAATACTTTCTAGCTTCCTCCTAATAAGACTCACATTCTTTTTTCAACAGATGAGGTTCAAGTTGGATCCGAAAGATGATGCAACTAGACAAGCATGCACTCATGTTTTTCAGTCTGCTCTGCGACAATATCGGTACCACCTTAGAAAATCTCACTTTGAAGGCAAGGCTAACAATGAAATCGCCCAAACATATCCAGTGGAATATATTACAGGTGAAGACTGGACAGCCCTCGTTAAACACTGGTCTGATCCAAAGTATCAGGTAGGGTATACGTATTTGATCAGACCACATATTGAACTTGTATTTATGTATGTGCCTTAAAAGTGTATCTTCTTCTAGGCTAACTGTTTGAAGAACAAAACCAACCGTTCTAAAGTGAAATTCCAACATACCACAGGATCTCTTAGCTATATTACACACTGCGAGGCTCTTGTAAATAGCTGATACTTCCTTCTTCTTTTTTGTGCCATATTATCGTATCTATATTGACTTGTTCCAAATACAGAGGAAATCCCGTGCGGACCAAAAAGAACCTGAAACGAATGCAGTGCAAATCCTCAAGGATTGCCACACCAGGAAGATGAGGGGCATGAGCACACCAGTTCAAGCCGCTGTTGTAAGTCCTTACTCCTCCTGCCTTGAACTGATTGGTACTATGATGTGTTCATTTAACTACTTGGTTTGCAGCCAATGTTAGTTACTCTGTTCACTTTTATTCATAGTTGTCTTAACGTATCATTTCACCTTACATGGTTTAAAAGAGATGAAGGATATTCTTTTGGTCTTGATCTGTAATCTAGTTGTTATGTTCACGTGCGCACACAATGATAAAATAGCCTGTTTGTTTTATATATGTTTGCCCATGATATGAATGATGTCATACTATGTTCATCCTACTTTAAACCATGTCTCTTTATCCTTAGATGTCAATGAATGTGAGGAAATAGGCAATACAGTAGGCATGCTACATGGACATATGTTCCGAAAGTGATTTTACTATGTAGTTGGCACTACAATACATGCTAATGTATTACAGTAGTTCACCAAAATAAGTTATGTATAAACGTTTAACCTACTTTGTTTGTTTTTGTCTCATTAGTAACTTATATGGTACACTAATCTACAAGTTCAAACTTTCAGGAAGCTATGGAACAAATGATTGAACAGCCACAACCACCTGAAGGTGACGAGGCTACTACAGGTACAATGTCGCCTCTTGCGGCAGTGCGTCAGTATCTCTCCACTAAAAGTGCAAAAAGCACCTTCCTGCGTAATTCTTGGTTGGTTGTCAAGGTAACCTCGTCCAAATCGCCTACTGAACAAAATCTTCCTGGTAGACAGAGTGATATATCTGTGCTCTAGACACAAGTCCAAACCCTAATGGACGTTGTTTCGGAAACAAGAATAGTGGTCGAGAAATGTCATCAAGATATGAATGGTTTTGAAACCAGACTATCAGACATTCGCTTCGTTGTTCAAGAGCAATGACAGAAAAAAGGTGGAGATCATGCTGCTCCATCAGATTCTACAGCCTGAAACATTAGCACTCAGGTCAAATGATCTGTGCTTCTATACATCTGATGGTGCTTTTATCTGGAAGGAATGTAAACTTTATGCCAACAGGCCTTTTGTTGTATGGTTGTAATTTATTTTGTTGTGATACAACATTTATGATGCTGCCTCAGGCTGCAGTAATTACGACGCTATTTTTGTATAGTGTAGGTTTATGTTAGTAATGTATTTGGCCGAAACCTTTGTAGGAGCCCAACATGCCAACATTCGTCGGGCCCATTCCAATTGGGCTAAAAACGATTATGGGCCGAAATTGGCATGTAGCCCACTAAAAATATCTCGGCCTAAATCAGCATAAGCTTTCATATTTTTCTGGTAGGCCTGTGCCCATAGTGGGCCTTTAATAGGCCTAAACATAATTTTGGCCCTCAGTAAAAATAGGCCGTTTACAAGTGTAAATATCTCGAGCCCATAAAATACATGGGCCTTTAATAGACCGAAAGTGAGATTGGGCCCTGATTGTGCCAAATAACCCACTGGACTTTAACAGGCCGAAATTCAGACGTGCCGTAAATGCGCCGACCTAATACACGGGCCTTTAACAGGTCGGAACTTCAGTCGGGCTAGATTATCGTAATTTTTATATGGGCCGTTAATGGGCCCAATATGACGTTGGGCCACATATGGCCCATGGCTTACGTCCGGCGTTAACAACTGAAAATGACAACAGGCCGAAAGTGGCCCAAAGCTGTAGTGGGCCTCTAACATGCCGAATGTCAGACATGGCCGAATATGACCCAAATCCTTCACGGTCGTTTATGGCCGAAAGTTCTGAAGGCCTGTAAATCGGCCCAAATGAAGCCGGACCTTTAACAGGCCGGAAATACACCGGGCCGTAATTCAGCCCAATTACTTAGCAGACTGTTAACGGGCCAGAAGTGACCATGGGCCCCGTTGATGACAAGTTTAGGACGGGCCGTTGATGGGACGATTTGACAGAGAATGTTGGGCCTTTAGCTGGGCCGGCCCATTATGGTCGGCAGAATCTTGTGGGCCTTTAGCTGGGCCGACCCATTGTGGTCCGCAAAATCTTGTGGGCCTTTAGCTGGGACGACCCATTATGGTCTGCAAAATCATGTGGGCCTTTAGCTGGGCTGGCCCATTATGGTCCGCTAAATTTTGTGGGCCTTTAGCTGGGCCAGCCCATTATGGTCCGCTAAATCTTATGGGCATTCGGTTGGGCCGGTCCATTTAATCTTTGTGGGCCACTTTTGGGCCGGTCCACGTGCCAACATATCATAGGCCCATCTCGACCGTTGGATGAGTGACACCTGTGCCAACGCGGAGCTGACGCGTGGATCCGTCAGCCAATGAGAATTTTACACGTGGAAAATCGGCATTGGTCGTGGCTGTTAACGGGTTATCGGATCCAAAATCCGACCCGATAGCTTAATGGCATTCTGTTACGGTGGACCCCATGTGTCGGTCACCCTTGACGAAAGCACTTCTGTGACCCGCGATTTATCATCATGGAAGTGGACACTTCCGTGATGATAATTTTGGTAATGTCATGGAACACTTCTACGACAGCACAGGTATGACTATCTTGATTCTGTCATAAATTTGTCATGGATGTACATGCATGGCAGAAAACGCGACCTACTGTGACAAACACATATCATCACGGAAGTGTATTTTTTTGTAGTGCAAAGGTTGGTTAAGGCCTGTAGGTGTAAACCGACTCTCTCATGTAAACTTGCATTGTAAGATAGGAAGGATAGAGACCGAGCTGGACACTTTGATGATCCGGCCTCGGGACTCAGTAAACCGGCGGGCGTCAACTTGTGTATATAAAGGGACGACCCGACAGCGGATTAGGGACAAGGCACAACAACGCGAGAGCCAGGCAAAGCGGATTCGCTCCCTGGTCATCGAAACCCTAGCAATACCAACACAACTAGATTTAGGCTTTTACCTCTCGTGTCCCTTTTCTGGTTTAACCCCTTTAAGCTAACACGTAGCGATGGCTCCGCAACTAAGTCCTTTCACGAGGACATCTGCCGTGACAAAACCATGACAGTTGGCGCCCACCATGGGGCTATCGCATGATGGTTTCGAGTTCTTGAAGGGTGGCTTTGAAGGACTCAAGGGATACGCTATGGGCCGAATGACTAAGAGTCGTCGCGGCAAGCTCTACATCAACGACGAGGGATGGGGTCCCGAGGCCGGTTCAATTGAATACGGGTACCGGGTCCCCTTTGGTGGAATTCATGTCTTCATCGGCAAGATCGGCGAACCGGGCCCTGAGCTGGACATTTGCACCAACACCATCGAGACGGCTCAGCGTGCAAGCTCTGCCCCGGTTCAGCCCGCCGTCAAGCACATCTTCGTTTGTGTCATCCACGGAGCGGAATATGCGGATGGATCGGTATCTGGTGGAGAAACCATTGTCTTCTCTGACAACGAGTCTTCAACCGGAGAGACCGGGTCACTGTATCAGCTGCAGGACGGCCGGATTAGTGGAGGTTCCGATGGCAACAGTATTCTGGACCCCTTGATCTGCCAAGCCGGGTTGCAGTCTTCATGGCCGATACACAACCAGCGCAACACTCTTCTACCACCGCGACAATGATCTCCGGTTCAGCAACAGCAACGCCAGCGGGAGCAGGGGGCTCTGCGCCGCCTCTGGCTCAGGTTTTGTCTGAATTGTTCGAGGCTTTGGAAACATTGCTGGCAGAAGAAGTAGATGCAGCAACCCGAGATCAGCACAACACGGAGATTGCAAAGGTGAAGGATTAGATAACCCAAGCTAAAGCGGACCTGGCGGCAGAGAACGTCGGGATGGCTGCAGAGCGAGCCGGATTGGAGGCTCAGGCATACCGGCTTATGCTGGATCGGAGCGCACCAGATGATGTAATTAGGAAGAGATACCAATTGCGCCTTCCATCAGCCTTGGAGGCAAGGAACCTTTTCAACACACCTGGAGCATGAACCAGTAACCAGCCAGTGGTACACCGGACTGAGGCACTGGTACCACGAGCGCCGGTTCAGCCACGCGCGACGGATCCGCCCCATCAGGACAACATTGTGTCTTAGCGTGTTCTGACACCTCCGGGGCATTACTCCAACCCGTTTTACAACATTGTGGCCGCCGCTTCCCGATTGGCAGCTCTCGCGATCGAAGGCGAGTCACCGGTGGCGGTTGAGACCCGACAAGTTAGGGAACTCCTCCAAACAGCTTTAACCCAGTAGCAGGCTTATTCACATAGTCGTGAGAGGACCAATAACACCCCCCGTCCAAGCTGGAGTTACATCAGGCATATTGAGGAACCGGTTGTGTCAAGCAGTGCGCGGCACCGTAACCCAGCAGGTGGTGGTGGCAATGCACAAGATGTGGTGGATCACGGCCGAGCACGTCGAGAGGCCGAGTTAGCAGCTCAGCACGCAGCTTGTCAGCCTACGCCGGTTCGTCCGACCACCTCAGTGGAGCCAGGTGTGGTCTTCAGTTCTTTGGGGTGCCCTGCCTCACCCCAGCCTTGCGCAATGTACGACTACCCAAGGATTTCAAAGGCCCTCGCAAGGTGCCCAATTACACTGCCGATTTACCTCCTGGATCATGGGTGGAGAGTTATGAGATGGCAATGGAGATGCTGGATGTGGATGAAGCGGTGCGTGCTAAGTATTTCACCATGATGTTGGAAGGAATAGCTCGTACTTGGTTAAAGAGCTTACCGGCTAATTCCGTCGGGTCATGGGCCGAGTTAAAAAAACGGTTTATCCAGAATTTTAAGGATACTTGTAAACAGCCTATGTCGATTGTGGACCTGGACGCTTGTGTTCAAGAGGATGGAGAGTCTACAACCCATTGGGTGAAGCGAGTCTCAGCTATTCTGCATTAGTCGGACCGCATCAACGTGGACACAACAGTTTTGACGTTGGAGGGCAATTGCCGGTTTATGCCATTAAAACTTAAGTTAGGGAGGCTCAAACGTCACTACAATGACATGTCAACCCTTCTGGCTGCTTTGGTGAAATATGCCGATTCAGATAGTACCAAAGACCCTGAGTCTGAGGATGACAAACCGGGGAAGGGAAAAAGAACGGCAATTCCAAGGGGCAGCATCACAATCCGGTAGGTCATGGGAATAATGGTAAGCGCAAGGCAGACAATAGTTTGGACTTTGTGGCTAACACCAATGCTCAAGATAACGGTCAGCGTCGTAAGGGAAAACCGCCCCAGAGGGGCGGAGGGTCAGGCCCCAATCTGGAGCGCCTGTTAAATTAACCTTGTCCAAAGCATGTATCGAAGGAGAAGCCAGCTTCGCATCTTTGGAAGGATTGCTTCATCATGCGAGAGTTCAAAAATTCCAATATGTTTCAATACGACAATGGCCCGCCCGGCGGTTCAAGAGGTGGTGAGGGCTGAGGGAGTCTTGGATTAGGGGGTGTTCGGGTAGCCGGACTATACCTTCAGCCAGACTCCTGGACTATGAAGATACAAGATTGAAGACTTCGTCCCGTGTCCGGATGGGACATTCCTTGGCGTGGAAGGCAAGCTTGGCGATGCGGATATTCAAGATCTCCTACCATTGTAACCAACTCTGTGTAACCCTAACCCTATCTGGTGTCTATATAAACCGGAGGGTTGTAGCCCGTAGGACATCAACTCCATATAAAACAATCATACCATAGGCTAGCTTCTAGGGTTTAGCCTCCTTGATCTCGTGGTAGATCTACTCTTGTACTACCCATATCATCAATATTAATAAAGCAGGAGTAGGGTATTACCTCCATCGAGAGGGTCCGAACCTGGGTAAAAACATCGTGTCCCTTGTCTCCTGTTACCATTCGGCCTTGACACAAAGTTCGGGACCCCCTACCCGAGATTCGCCGGTTTTGACACCGACATTGGTGCTTTCACTGAGAGTTCCTCTGTGCCGTCGCAATCAGGAAGGATGCCTCCTCCCGTCTTTAAAGACGGCGCCGTTGCTAAGGGAGACTTGGCTGTCGGCCAAACTCTCTGGCTAGGTGGTTTCCTCATGACCGCCTGTTTGGCTATTGCACCGACGGTGAGCTCTCGGGTCATCAAAAGCAACCTACACGTCAGCTCGGAGCTCGTCGAGCAGCTAGATCCAATGGAGCTCTGTTCCGTAAACGAGCTCTTGGATCGCATCGCCGCCCTGGGGGTCGCTACGGATTATGACCAGGTTGGGCTTAAACCCGATCTAAGAGAAATTAACTCTCCCCAAGTCACCCACCACGTTGTCGTGGTAGAGGCACAGTGCGGCGACCCTTCATCTATTTTAGGACTAGCTACGTCCGAATTCCCGACCCCTCCAAGCCGGATACCCGCGGAGGGGAGGATGTAACTCAAGACCTGAGCTTAGGATCAGGTAACGGGCTAGATTCATTGGACAACATCCAAGAATCCGAACTTTAGAGTTCGGAAACTCTTCGGCCTCCGAATCTTGGATTGGGTGAGGTTTCAGATTCAACGACACCCACCCACCCGAACATAAGCGATCTCTCCCAAATCAGGCAGAGGCCCGAGGAAACAGTACATCATTACTGGGCCAGATTCCTCCTGGTTATGAACAGGATAAAGGATTGCCGCGAGGGAGACGCAATCTCAATTTTCTGCAGTAATTGCATGGACGAGGGAATCCTTAACGCCGTAAGTCGTCGTGATATTACACGCTTCGCTGACTTGGCGTCCATAGTAAAAAAAATACTGTGCGATGGAAAGCGCCTGGAAAACCAAAATAAAATTTTGGGATAATCCGGCCTTGAATAGTAATCCCGTCCGAACTAAGAGGGTGCATCATCATAGGTCACCCGGGATAAACACCAAAATGCCAAAACCCTCTACAGGGCATGGAACCGTACTGGAAAGGTGGCTTGATGGACCCTGTAGAATTCACAGTACAGAGGACGCCACACCAACTCACAGCCTTAGAGCATGTTGGATACTCCGGCAGGTGGCCAAAATTGGCGTGGACCTCTTAATTCTGGAGGTCGCAGAAAGCCAACCCGAGGACACCAGTACCATTCTCACAGTATTCGAGACTTTCGCATCAAACAATATGCGAAAAAGAACACTCCGCAGCCTCGCCGAAGTCTATCAAGTTGCAACAATAAATCCATGGAGCGACACTGCTATTACCTTCAACGCAAGTGATGAACCTAGATTCCGAACAGCCCGAGCACCAGCCGCATTGGTCCTCAGTCCCATAGTGGACGGCTTTCGCCTCACCAAGGTGCTCATGGATGGAGGCAACGTACTGAACCTCATTTATGAGGAAACCCTTCAAAAAATGGAAATAGACTGGAACCGCATCGAGCGAAGTAGCACAACCTTTAGAGGAATAATCCCCAGTCGGGAAGCGCACTGCACAGGAAAAATCACACTAGATGTGGTGTTCGGCACGCTGGATAATTTCAGGTGGCCCCGTTCAAAAGCGGATATCACGCTTTACTAGGGAGGGAAGCATTCACAATCTTCCAAGCAATACCCCATTATGGGTACTTGAAGCTTAAGATGCCCGGGCCAAACGGAATTATCACTCTAGCTAGTGATCCGGACATAGCACTCCGCGCCGAAAAGAAGACGGCCGCATTAGCCCTTGAGGCACTATCCGAAGCCTTAGCGGCCGAGGAACTAACTGCGCTGTGCTCCACGGTTAACAGGGATGATGTGATACTCGACAAGAGATCCAAATCCACATCCTTCAAGCCAGCTGACGAAATAGTCAAATTCCAGGTCCATCCAACGGACCCCAATAAAACAGCTTCCATCGGGGCACGACTGAACCCTGATGTAGACGCCGCACTGCGAGAGTTCCTACGAGAGAATTGGGACATTTTTGCCTGGCACCCTTCAGACATGCCAGGGATCCCATGCAGGCTGGCCGAACATAGCTTAAATATCCTAAAAGGATTCAAACCTGTGAAACAAGCCCTTCGTCGTTTTTCCGAACCCAAGAGACAGGCTATGGGAGAGGAGCTAGCCAAGCTATTGGAGGCCGGATTCATTAGAGACATAAAACATCCGGACTGGCTAGCAAACCTAGTGATGGTACCAAAGAAGGACAAATCCTGGCGTCTGTGTGTCGATTTTAAAGACCTTAACAAGGATTTCCCAAAGGATCCCTTCCCCCTCCCCCGTATCGATCAAGTTATCGATGCCACCGCAGGACACGATTCATTGTGTTTCCTCGACGCATACTCCGGTTACCTTCAAATCAAGATGGCAAAATCAGACCAAGCCGCAACAACATTCATCACACCATACGGCCCATTCTGCTTCAACACAATGCCCTTCGGGCTGAAAAACACCGGCGCAACATATCAGCGCATGATCCAGACATGTCTGGCAAACCAGATCAGCAAAACAGTGGAAGCGTATGTGGATGATGTGGTCGTCAAATCAAGACATGTCGAATCTCTAGTAGACGACTTGAGGCTTACATTCGATAACCTCTGAAAATATGACATCAAGCTCAACCCGGAAAAATGCGTCTTCGGCGTTCCAGCCGAAAAGCTCTTGGGCTTCATTGTATCCGGTAGAGGAGTTGAAGCAAATCCAGCCAAGATCCGAGCTTTGTCACAATTGGATATTCCAAAGGACCTCAAACAAATACAAAAATGAACCGGATGTGTGGCGGCTTTAAGCCGCTTCATCTCCCGCTTGGGAGAAAAGGCACTACCCCTCTATCGCCTCCTTCGGCGCACCGAACACTTCGAGTGGACGGATGCCGCCACGGCCGGACTTGATGAAATAAAAGCCATATTGGCAACGAACCCAGTCCTGGCCGCGCCGGACACCGGCGAACCAATGTTATTGTACATTGCAGCAACACATCAAGTTGTCAGCGTAGTGCTCATTGTCGAGCGGGAAACGGATGGACACAAATTCCCCCTTCAAAGGCTGGTCTACTGCATGTCCACTGTCCTCACTCCATGCAAATCACGGTACCCCCATTATCAAAAGATTGCATACGCGGTATTCATGGCATCCCGGAAGCTACGACACTACTTTCAAGAGTGTTCCATAATAGTAGCCTCGGAAGTACCACTCAACGATATTATCAACAGCCGCGATGCAACGGGCCAGATTGCAAAATGGGCCATCGAGCTTCTCCCGTTCGATATAACCTATAAGCCACGGCGAGCTATTAAATCGCAAGTTTTGGCCGACTTCGTCGCAGAATGGACGGAGGCCGAGCTCCCTAAAGAGTATGGCACATATTCAAACTGGATTATGCATTTCGACGGCTCCAAAATGTTGGCCGGACTGGGGGCTGGCGTCGTCCTGACGTCCCCCACAGGAGACACAGTCCAATATCTGCTCCAGATCATGTACACGGATTCCAACAATGCAACCGAATATGAGGCCCTCCTACATGGTCTCCGGATAGCAGTATCCATGGGTATCCAGCGCCTAGAGGTACGCGGGGATTCAAACCTTGCGATATACCAAATAAATGGAGACTTCGATGCCAAGGACCCAAAAATGGCAGCTTACCACAACACCGTCCTAAAAATGTCAGCTCGGTTCGAAGGGCTGGAGTTTCACCATATAGCCCGAGAAAACAATCAAGCAGCGGACGTCCTGGCACGCATCGGAGCAAAACGCGATGCAGTCCCCCCAACATCTTTTTGGAAAGATTGTTCAAGCCATCCGTAGCATGGGAGGGGGGACCCGCAAATAACAGCCCGGACCTAGCCGCACCACTCGACGCCGAACAATCTGACATAATTGGAGGCTCTGCCAATGAAATTACACCTTCAGCCAACGTAATAATGGCGGTTATCGCCCCATGGAAAGAACCATTCCTAGCCTACCTTACTAGGCAGGAACTCCCAGAGGACCAAAACGAGGCCCACTGCATAGTGCAGCGATCTAAAGCCTATAAAGTCCATGAGGGAGAGATTTATAAGAAAAGCACTACCCGAGTCCTTCAAAGGTGCATCTCCGAAGAGGAAGGGCGGAACTGTCGGATTTCGGGTTCCGGCAGACCCTTAAGGTTCGAACACTGGGGTGCACACGGAGATTACGCCTTCTACCTCCCCGCCTCGCAAAGATCTAAACTACTAAAAGAACTGCACAAGGGACACAAGATTTATACTGGTTCGGGCCACCGTTGTGGTGTAATACCCTACTCCAGTGTGTGGTTGGTGGATTGCCTCCTGGGGCTGATGATGATGAACAATACAAGGAAGAACAGCCTCGCGAGGGTCTGTTCTTGGCTGGGGCGATGAACTGCTAGGAGGAGTTCAGTCACCCTTCTCTCTCTCTCCCTCACTCTCTCTACTTTGCTCTCACTTGTCTACCGTTCAGAACCTCCCTCTGCTATGTGGGTGGCTGGTCCTATTTATAGAGGCCCTGGTCCTCTTCCCAAACATCGAGCGGGAAGGGAGCCAACAATGGCGGTCTAATTTGAAGGGGGACAGCAAGTATCAACTATCCTGACAAAAGCAGTCTTCGCCTGCGCAAAGCTCTCGTGATGATGCCGTCTTGGGCTCCACGGTGACCTTCGTCTCGTAGTCCTCCTGGTCTTGGTCTCGTTGCACCGAAATGGCAACCTTTGCGTGATGCCTCGGTACTCCGCGGCTGCGCTTGCCCCCTTTGCACCAAAGAGGAAACAAGGACGATGTGCGCGCTGGCACCCGCCTGGCGCCCTGAGTCATCATGGCTTGCGTCACGGGCATCTCGCGAGGTACTCCGCCTTGATCTCTCCGCCTCCTCGCGAGCCAGCCTGACGAGGCCGTGCCTGAGGAAGCTCTGGGTCGTCCGCCTCGCGAGGCTTGGCCCCTCGCGAGGGTCTTGAGTCTTGCGTTGATGAAGATGGGCCGTGTTGGGCCTCCTTTGAGCCACGCCGCAGGCCACAGGCAGGCAAGTCTGGGGACCCCCGTTCCCAGAATGCCGACAGTAGCCCCCGGGCCCAAGGCGCGCCCGGACTTGGCCGTGCCGAGAGGCGAAAGGGGGAGGGCGAAGCGCCGCGGGCCCTAACAGCCTGCGGCCTTGGGCGCCGCGTGGCGGTTGATGGGACCTGGGCGTCTCCACTTCCCCACGACGCCTCGGTGATCGCACGAGTTGGACAAGTCCCTGCATGCAGATCGTGTCATGATTACCTGTGATCGTGGAGGCCGGCGGTTGGCCTTCGCCGGCTATAAGTACGGAACTATGCGTGCCCTTCTAGTCCATTCTTCCTTGCTTCTCCTTCTTCTTCATGGCCCCGTCGAAGAGATTCTCGGCCGCCGAGAAGGGGAAGGCTTGTCGGGTTGAGCCCGCCTCTCCCCCACCCAAGCGCGGCAAAGGGTGCCCTCGCAAGCATCCCGTGGCCATCGTGGCGGCTCCCCGCGGCCGTGGTGGTGATCTTCATCACGGCGACGGGCGGGTTGCTGCAGCCGGGTGGTGCGTTCCGGCTGCGCGTCCCCCCAGGCCGCGCGTTCGTGCTGTTGAAGTGCTGCCGGAGTTTGTCGTGTGGTCGGCGGAGCCGTCCAGCACCCGGCTCCCGCTGCCTCGCTTCCTCCTTGGCAAGCTCCCGGGCGGCCTCTGGCTCCAGGCCGACGGCTGCTGCAGCCGGGCCTCATGGGTCTCCCTGGAGGTCTCCGCGGCTGGGAGCCTGTCCCTGGCCCGCGGTTGGCAGACGTTTGCCCGTGCATGTGGCCTGGGCCACCGGTGCACCCTACACTTCAAGTTCGACGGCGACGCCACCCTCTACGTGAGGGTGTTTGGGGAAGATGGTCGCCGCGCGGGGTGCTGCCCCGAGGGTGGCGACCGCGGCTGGGAACCCAGCTCTGGTGATGATGGAGGTAGCAGCGCTCGCGCGGCTGGCGGCGCTCGGAGTTCCTCAAGCTTCTCTGGTTCTTCTTCAGACGGCGACTCCTCCAGCGGCGGCCGCGATCAGCCCCCACGCCGATGCGCCTGGTGAGGCGCGAGAGGGAATCCACCTGAGCTCCGGAGGCAGCTCGTGCCTTCCTCGCGGGCTGGTGTGAGGCGAGCCGCGCCGGATTTGTTCTTCCTTTTCCCTTTTTCCTGTGTAACAAAGACAATAGTGCGGAGCCCCGTGGGGGCGTGTTTGGGTTATTGTTGTTAATCACTGTTTTGCTTTCGTTACCGTTCCTTCCGGCTATGTGCCTGAGCGTGGATAGTTCCCGTCCCCGGCCGTGGGGGGGGGGGGGCGACCGACTCAGGCCCTTTTTCTGCGCCGCGATGCCCGTGGGGCACGGACTGGAGGGGTGCTGCTGTGTGGGGCCCAGGTCGCGAACTCTTTGAACGACTAGGATAGGAACGCTCGCGAGGGCGCTCAGGTGCCCCCCCCCCTCGCGAGGCATTGCGCAAGAGAAATCGAGGCAGGAGAGCGAAAATCCAAAGAACCACAAGCCAAAAACGGCAACAACTTCAATAAAACTTCAAATGAGAAGGAACAAGCCAACTGCAGAAAGCAAATGAGAAGCCGCGTCCGGCACCTAATCTAGTATTCGACGTCTTCTCACCAGCGCGGAGCTAAGTGCTGCCACTGGGCGTGGGAGGGAGCCCAAGGGCCTGAGGCCGGCGCTCCTGAGACTCCGGGGCGTGAGAGTGTCACAGGCGGCGAGCTTCACAGGCATTGGCCTTCTTCACAAGATCCGGGCCTTTTCCAAAACGTGACAGCTTCACAGGCTCTGGGCCTTTCCCAAAACGCGATAGCTTCACAGGCACTCGCCTTGCTTCACAGGCTCTGGGCCTTTCCCAAAACGCGATAGCTTCACAGGCACTCGCCTTGCTTCACACGCTCTGGGCCTTTCCCAAAACGCGATAGCTTCACAGGCACTCGCCTTGCTTCACAGGCTTTGGGCCTTTCCCAAAACGTGATAGCTTCACAGGCACTCGCCTTGCTTCACAAGCTCTGGGCCTTTCCCAAAATGCGATAGCTTCACAGGCACTCGCCTTGCTTCACAGGCTCTGGGCCTTTTCAAGGGTAGAACCTCCGGAGGTGCTGGATGTTCGATGCATTCTGGACCGACACTCCCTCCTGAGTCTCCAAGCGCACGGAGCCGGGCCTGGAAAGATGAACAACCTTGAACGGGCCCTCCCACATGTGAGAGAGCCTGTGCAGTCCCTCCCTGGAGAGGACCCGCCTGAGCATGAGGTCTCCTACCTCAAGAGTCCTGGGGCGGATGTTGCGGCAGTGATATCGCCGCAGCGCTTGCTGATACCTCGCCGCTCGCAGCGCGGCCTCGCGGCGACGTTCCTCCCCCAACACGAGGTCCATCCCCGCATGGCGTCCTGCTGCGCCTCGTCGAATGCCAGGACCCGCGCGGAGTGACGTCTGACCTCGTGAGGGAGGACTGCTTCCGCTCCGTAGACCAGGAAGAATGGGGTCTCTCCAGTCGGTTTGGTCGCGGTGGTGCGGATGGACCACAGCACGGACTGAAGCTCGTCGTACCAACCTCTGCCACAGGCCTCCAGCTTCTTCTTGAACGTCCTGGTCTTGAGGCCCCTCAGGACCTCCGCGTTGGCTCGCTTGGCCTGGCCGTTGCTTCGGGGGTGCGCCACTGAGGCGTAGCATATCTGCGTTCCAAGGTTAGCACAATATGTTTTGAAGAGGTTACTGGTGAACTACGAACCGTTGTCTGTGATGATGCGATTCAGCACCCCGAACCGGCTTACGATGCCCTTGATGAACTTGACCGCGGAGCCCGCAGGGATGGCGCGGACATCCTCCACTTCAGCCCACTTGGTGAATTTGTCCACGTCAACGTAGAGGTAGCGATAGCCCCCTAGCGCCCGAGGAAACGGGCCCAAGATGTCCAGCCCCCAGACTGCGAATGGCCACGACAGGGGAATAGTCTGCAAGCCTCCTGCTGGCTGATGGATCTGCTTGGCGTGGAATTGGCAGGCTTCACAAGCTTTCACTAGTTCCACGGCGTCATTGAGCGCGGTGGGCCAATAAAACCCACTGCGGAACGCCTTGCCGATGAGGGTCCACGATGACGAATGATGTCCGTAGTCTCCGCCATGTATATCTTCCAGTAGCTCCTTCCCTTGCCCCCTGGAGATGCAGCGCGGGGATACATCGTTTGGTCGCTTCTGGTAGAGCTCTCCGTCTCTGATGCAGTATGCCATGGCCTGGCGTGCCACGCGCTCTACCTCCTCCTCCTTCTCCAGCAAGGTCCCTTGCGTCAAGTAGCTCCGGAGCTCCGTGATCCAACATCCCTCCTGAGGTTCCATCGTCAGGAGCAGGCGCGCTCCTGAGGCCGGGCCACAGGTCGAAGCTCCTGAGGCAGGTGGCTGGGGGAGCTCCTCCAAGGGCTGAGCCGTGTTTGACAATGACGGCAGAGCTGAGGGCTTGAAGAGCCGCTCCTCGAAAACGCCAAGCTCCTGGGGTAACCGTCTGGACACGCATTTGGCGATATCGTCGGCCTCCTGATTGGTGCCACGGGGCACATGCTACAACTCCAACCCCTAGAATTGCTTCTCCATCCTGCGGACTTCCGCAAGGTAGGCTTGCATGTGCTCATCCTTCGGCTCGTACACCTTGTTGGAGAAGTTGACAAGGAGCTGCGAATCGCCCTTGATGGTGAGGCGTTTCACTCCCAGGGCGGCCGCGGCCTTCAAGCCTGCTATTAAACCTTCATACTCCGCTATGTTGTTGGAGACCTTTTCGCCTTGCTGGAAACAGAGTTGCACGGCGTAGTAGAGCTTGTCCTGTGTGGGTGATATAAGCACCGCCCCAGCTCCAGCGCCATGCCTGGAGAACGCCCCCTCGAAGTACATGACCCAGCCTTCTGGCGCCTCGCTTCCCGGGAATAGGGACCGATCCTCATCGGCCTTGAGTCCTAGCGCCTCCGTCCACTCTGCCACAAAATATGCCAACGCTGCTCCCTTGATGACCCTGGTCGTGCTGAATTCGAGCTGAAACGCTTGCAGTTCTATGTTCCACTCAGTGACCCTTCCAGCTGAATTAGGGCTCCTGAGCACTCTCTCCAGGGGGTACGACGAGAGGACCTTGATGGGGTGACCTTGAAAATAGTGCCGCATCTTGCGCGAAGCCACCAGTAGCGCGAGGAGGAGTTTCTGAGGCATAGGGTACCGTGCTCTCGCATCCCGCGGCACTGTGCTGACGAAGTACACTGGGTGCTCAACAAGGCGGAGTGCGTCGGTGCTGGTGGCTCCTTCCGGAGACCGTGGCGCCTCTTGAGGCAATGAGGCCTCCCGAGACTGGCCATCTGGAAGAGGGGCCTCTTCCGCCTCTGGTGCGTCCCTCTACGGCGGCTGATCCTCCTCAGCTGCGGTGGTGGTTTCTGTAGGCCTTCCTTGTCCCTGTTCTGCCTTGTCCTGGGTTGCTACCGTGGTTTTGACTCGGCGCTCCTCTCTGACTGCCACCAAGGCTGCGCTGGAGGAGTAAGGAGTGGCGGCGAGGTAAAGCACCATGGGCTCCTGAGGGCGCGGTGCCACCATGACCGGTGGGCTGGTCAGGTATCTCTTGAGATCCTGGAACGCCCTGTCAGCCTCTTCTGTCCACTCGAAGGGCCCCTTTTTCTTCATTAGCTGGAAGAAGGGCAGGGCTCGTTCTCCTAACTTGGAGATGAAGCGCCCTAGCGTGGTCACGCGCCCTGTGAGCTTCTGCATTTCTCTGAGGGTCTTTGGCAGGCTCATGTCTTCCACCGCCTTGACCTTCTCTGGGTTAGCCTCGATGCCCCGGTGGGACACGAGGAAACCCAAGAGCTTGCCCGAGGGGACTCCGAACACACACTTCTCTGGGTTGAGCCATAGGTTCACTGCGTTGAGGCTCGCGAAGGTTTCCTCCAGATCCTGTATCAAGGTCCCGGCCTCCCGAGACTTTACCACGATGTCGTCGATGTAAGCTTCAACATTCTTCCCGAGCTGCAGGCCCAAGGTGATGTGCATCAGCTGCTGGAAGGTCGCCCCTGCGTTACGCAGCCCGAATGGCATGCACGTGTAGCAGTATACCCCACACGGGGTCAGGAAGGCCGTCTTCTCGACGTCTTCTACCGCCATCTTGATCTGGTGATACCCAGAGAAGGCATCCAGGAAGCATAACAGGTCACATTCCGCAGTGGAATCGACGATCTGGTCGATGCGGGGGAGCGGGAACGGATCTTGCGGGCATGCTTTGTTGAGGTTGGTGAAGTCCACACACATACGCTCCTTCCCTCCCTTTTTTGGCACAACGACAGGGTTGGCCAACCAATCTGGGTATCAGACCTCGCGGATCACCCCAGCGGCCTCTAATTTGCGGGTCTCCTGGACGATGAAGGCCTGCTTTTCTGTGGACTGCCGCCTGGCCTTCTGTTTCACAGGGCGCACGTTGGGGCACACGTTGAGGTGGTGCTCGATTACACTTCTGGGGATCCCTGCCAACTGGTTCGCCTCCCAAGCGAACACCTTCTTGTTTGCGCGCAGGAACCTGACCAGGGCCTCCTCCTGCTGGGGTTTGAGGTGGGCGCCTATGGTGAAAGTGGCGTTGGTGGACCCGTCCTCATCGACGGGTATCTGCTTGGTTTCCGCCTTGTCTTGGGTGAACAACTGCTTATTCTTGACGGGTGCAGCCCCCTTGGCCTCAGGGGTTTCTAAGTCGGCATGCTGTGCTGACACCGCCGTCTGGAAGGAGAGCTACAGCGCCCGCAGTGCGTCCCCGGTGTCCCCGTGCACAGTGAGGACACCGTTGCTCCCAGGCATCTTCATGAGGTTGTACGCGGGGTGCGTTACGCCATAAATTGGGCCAGCGTTGGGTAGCCGAGGATGGCATTGTAGGGGAGGCCGATGGGGGCGATGTCGAAGTCGACCAGCTCCATGCGGAAGTTGCCGTAGGTGCCGAAGGTCACTGGGAGCCAGATCTGTCCCAAGGAACTGGACGACTTGCCCCCGACGCCTGAGAAGGGCCGGCTGGGTTGCAGCCGTTCCAGAGGTATGCGGAGGAGGTTGAAGGCCTCGACCGAGAGCACGCTGAGGCCCGTGCCGCCGTCAACGAGGGTCCTGGTGACGGCCACCTGGCAGATGGTGGGGGTGCACAACATGGGGAGTGCGCCCGAGCTAGCCGAATTGGAGGGGTGGTCCTCTGAACTGAAGGTCAGGCCGGTCTCGGGCGCCGTCCGATCCGGGGGAGCCCCCTGCCGCGTGGAAGCGGCGCTGACCCGACGGTTGAACGGCTTGACATGACGACTTTTGGGCGGCGCCTACAAGCTGCCCAGGAGGGCTGCGACGACCGGGGGTGTTGGTGTAGCGCGATGGGACGGCGCAGGAGAGCCCCCTGCGGCGCGGACGAGCTCGGCGACGCGGTCAAGCCACTCTTCCTAGACGTCGTCGATGGGGCGGTAGCGTAGGAGCTCGTTTGCCTCGAGGAGCGCAGCTCGAGCCTCCAAGGGTGCGCGGAGCGCGCGGGGCGAAGAACCAGCGGCTGCGAGCGATGGAGTAGCGGTGTGGCCGTCTTGGCGCACGGATGGATGCTGAGACGATGCTTGATGCTCGCCCCCCGCCGGGCCGGTGGCGGCGTTGACGGCGGGCGACGGGGAACGACGAGGACGTCCGCCGACGGGCGCTGTCTGGGCGACGCGACAAGCGATGGCGGCCCGGCGCTCGGCACGGGCCCGACGAGCGTCGGACATGGATGCGACGGTCGAAGGAGAACGGGGCGGTGGACGACGAATTCCGGTGCACCCCCTACCTGGCGCGCCAAATGTCGGATTTCGGGTTCCGGCAGACCCTTAAGGTTTGAACACTGGGGTGCGCGCGGAGATTACGCCTTCTACCTCCCCGCCTCGCAAAGATCTAAACTACTAAAAGAACTGCACAAGGGACACAAGATTTATACTGGTTCGGGCCACCGTTGTGGTGTAATACCCTACTCCAGTGTGTGGTTGGTGGATTGCCTCCTAGGGCTGATGATGATGAACAGTACAAGGAAGAACAGCCTCGCGAGGGTCTGTTCTTGGCTGGGGCGATGAACTGCTAGGAGGAGTTTAGTCACCCTTCTCTCTCTCTCACTCACTCTCTCTGCTTTGCTCTCACATGTCGACCGTTCAGAACCTCCCTCTGCTATGTGGGTGGCTGGTCCTATTTATAGAGGCCCTGGTCCTCTTCCCAAACATCAACTATCCTGACAAAAGCAGTCTTTGCCTGCGCAAAGCTCTGGTGATGACGCCGTCTTGGACTCCACGGTGACCTCCGTCTCGTAGTCCTCCTAGTCTTGGTCTCGTTGCACCGAAATGGCAACCTTTGCCTGATGCCTCGGTACTCCGCGGCTACGCTTGCCCCCTTTGCACCAAAGAGGAAAGAAGGACGATGCGCGCGCTGGCACCCGCCTGGCGCCCTGAGTCGTCATGGCTTGAGTCACGGGCATCTCGCGAGGTTCCCCGCCTTGATCTCTCCGCCTCCTCGCGAGCCAGCCTGACAAGGCCGTGCCTGAGGAAGCTCCATGTCGTCCGCCTCGCGAGGCTTGGCCCCTCGCGAGGGTCTTGAGTCTTGCGTTGATGAAGATGGGCCGTGCTTGGCCTCCTTTGAGCCACGCCGCAGGCCGCAGGTAGGCAAGTCTGGGGACCCCCGTTCCCAGAACGCCGACAGGAACCTTCTGGCTGAAATTCATGCCGGACTCGGTGGTCGCCACGCCGCTGCTCGGTCCCTTGTTAGCAAGACTTTCCGTACACGCTTCTATTGGCCGACGGCCCGGGCAGACGCTCAGGACCTAGTCCAACGTTGCGTTGGTTGCCAACTTTTTGCCAACCAAAGCCATATGCCACCCACCGCACTCCACACTATACCCATCACCTGGCCTTTTGCGGTCTAGGGGCTTGACATGGTCGGACCCCTTAAAGGTGGGACCCATAGGAAAAAATACTTAGTGGTCATGGTGGATAAGTTCACCAAATGGATAGAAGCCAAGTCTGTTAAACGGCCGAATCCGGACCTGTGATAGACTTCATATCTGGGGTTGTACACCGTTATGGCGTCCCCCACAGCATCATAACCGATAATGGTACAAACTTTACCGCCGACGAGGTAAAACTCTGGGGCAAAAACATGGGCATCAAGCTCGATTATGCTTCCGTCTATCACCCACAAACCAACGGACAGGTCGAACGTGCAAATGGTCTTATCATGAGCGGCAATAAACCCAGACTGGTGCGGTCCCTCAAGGAATCTAACACGCACTGGGTAGAGGAGCTCGACTCCGTGCTATGGGGGCTGCGGACCACGCCAAATCACACCACCGGATACACACCATTTTTTATGGTGTACGGCGTAGAGGCAGTTCTGCCCTGTGACATAATTCATGATTCACCTAGAGTGCGCATGTACGAAGAAAGAGAAGCCGAGCTCGATCGGCAGGACAACTTGGACGCCTTGGAGGAGGAGCGTGACGTGGCAAAAGCCCGTTCCGCATTTTATCAACAGCAGGCCCGAAGATATCAAAGCAGAGAAGTACGGGCCAAAAATTACAATGTTGGCGAACTAGTTCTACGCCTGCCGGATAAGAAAAAGGACAAACTCAAGCCCAAGTGGGAAGGTCCATTCATAATCGACCAAGTCCTGACTGGTGGGGCGTACCGCCTGCGAGATGTGTCAGATAACCGACTCGAGCCAAACCCGTGGAACGCCACCCGTCTCCGAAGATTCTATGCCTAGCGCTGGACTCTGTGTTCATCTCCTACCACTGTCCATTTTTTGCATTTTTCTGTCTTACATTTCTCTCCTTCCCCTCTTTTCTATTATAGCCCTTAAAGGCTCATCTAGTGACACGCCACTCGCGCTCATTAAACCTGGGGGCTTCTTTAACAGAACCTTATTTATATGCGCTTCACGCCCAACACATGTGTCAAACTTCCGCATGTACCTTTTTCTTCACCATTATATGCATCGATATGACTTAAGTTTTGGCCAAGCTGGGTTGCCTGGCTCCTGTGCTTACCCCTACGTTCCCGATTGTTCGGCTAGGCGGTAAAGGGAGCAACTCTGCGATTGTTACTGCCGGGTCAGCCGGATGTGTACCTCAGACTAGGTGAAGCCGAAAGCTAGCGTTCTTAAGGGAATATTCGGTCGGTGAAATAAAAGATGATCTTTTTACTCATTTTATGCGTCCCCAGATGCTTTTTTCTGCGTCTTTTCACGCAGTCCGGACATGCACTTTAGGGCATGCCTCCCAGCGAAAGGAACCCCTAACGGAACTATTCTCTCTGGAAGATGTTTCTTACTAACCATGTAATATAACATAACTAGTTGGGCACTTGTCTGATAAAGCACTAATGACCCCTACGCCTGGTCTGCACGCATACCCCGGTTCTTATATAACCGCTATGGTATTCAGACACACTCCGGACCGTCAGGTCCCGAGGTTGAAGCGAAAAGGTCAGCAACAACAAACGATCTACAATCCGGCTAGAAGGCATTACACATGTCAATTAAAAATTACATAGTCATTCTGACTGATTGTATTCCTCTTCTATACCATCTAACAGGCTGTCTAATTTACAGTCCTGATGGGAATACTTCGCGGCCAACTCTACTTGGCCGTATACTAAGCTTACAGGGATCTCCTTCCCGTCAGGCCCCACTGGTCCGACCTCGGCCATGTGGTTTGGGTCAAACTTCGTAAAACGGGTCTTCACCATGGCCCAGTCCTCCCTAGCGCCTTGTCGGCATGCCGATATCTTCCACAACCGGAAGCGCCGCCGAGCTCCCTTCAGCTTCTCCGCAAGCTCTCCAAGGCCCTCGGGCATGGAGTGGGCAGGCCATAAGGCTTGGGCAACGCCTCGCATCGCCTGCCAAATTCTCTCGTGCAGTTGCAAGAGTTCGGGAAGAAGGTCACCCGTAGAACCGGGCATCTCCTCTGCAGGACGACCTGTGAGCATACCTACAGACATTACTCTGTTAGTCGACTTCCTCGCCGAACTCTTTTTTCAAAGTTCGTTCAAGCACTTACTAAATATGCCGCGTCGAAGCCGCTGATTCTCCTTCGTGGAGTGCGACAGCTGGCCACGAACATCTTTAAGTTCGACGTCCAGCTTGGTGTTGGCATCCTGAAGATCATTCTTCTCTCGCCTCACCTTTGTCAACGTACTCTCACCGGCCTTTAGCCGGCGTAAGAGTTGTTGCTTTTCCGGATCGAGTTCGGCGCCATCTGCAATATGATTTGTCAGATTTGCACCCACACCGCACAATACTAATCTTTCGAAGTGTATCTTACCCGAGGGGGTCTCTTTGGGCTCCCCTGCTGCGGCTAGTGCGGCCTCTAGTTGGGCCTTGCACTTTTCCAGCTCCTGGGACAATACGGTATTCTTCTCTGTAAGAACCTGCATATTAAATGATCCTTAAATCAGTTGCTCTAACTGTTTCAAGTCTCAGGGGCTACTGGCATATATATATTTGACCAAAATTTTCTTACCCGTATGTCTTTTACATACTGCTCCATGGCTCTGGCTAAACCATTTTGAGAGGCACGGAGGTACGCATCTCCTGAATTAAAGGCATCTAAAGCCTCTTGGGAGAAACAAGCGTCGCCTAGAACTGTCCGGCGACGCCTGTGGTTCATGGCACTCTCCACTTCAGAATTTGTGTCAGACAGCCTGTCCGCATCCTCTATCGGAGGAGCGTCCGGTGCGCGCCTTGTGCTCGCCTCCGCTTCCTGGCCAGACGTTGGAGCCTGGCTGGTGGAGGCGCGATTGGCAACCTCTCCGGAAAACATGGTTCGGCCTTAGGTTCGGCCTCCCGCCTCGGAAATCTCCCCTGCAAAACACGGTTGTCGTCAGAAACACCGGAATACGTGAGAATGGAATCTCTCTCAAGGGAATGAGACTCCGGTTTCTGTCACCTGGGAGGCCGGGATTAACCCTGGGTAATCAGCCGTAATGGATACCAAGGTATTGTCCTTGCTTAGCTGATGGAACACCCCGTCGATAAGCTCCACTGATATGTCCGGATCCTCTTCGGAGTCCGGATCGAGGGACCGTTCTGGGTCCTCGGGCTGTGGAGGGAGGCTGTTTATATCCTTTATCTCCTGTCGTAGTTCCTGCATTGAAGTCGTTAGACTACATATCTAACCGTGGGAGTATAAAACAAACGGGCAAGTGCAATTGTTCACTTACCCAACTTGGAGGATCGTACATAGTAAATCCGGCCCGCGGGTTGATGCAGAGGAATTCCTCCTTTTCTCCCTTGTACAAAGAGGATAAGATCTTTACTACGGCGGCGGCTGAGGCCGGCCCCTTACGACCATAACGGGTGGCGTTATCCTCCCCGTTGAAATCCCACACATGGGGTGGCCTCTATATTGAAGCAGCTGCCCCCCCCCCCCCCCCCCCCCCCCCGCATAATGCATGCGGCCACGACTCCAATCATGGTTAGTCCGGAATGAGCCAACAGTCTTATCCGGCCCATCAGGTATAGGACATCTCTGTCGCTTTCTCTCTGAGAGCTCCACGGATGCCAGCTCAAGCGTTTCTTCAATGGAGCGCTGTTGAACTCAGGGAGACCGACCCGGATAGGGTCCGGTAGCGGGACGTCGTCTATGTAAAACCATTCCGAAGGCCAGTCCTCGGACGCCTTCTTTGGGGTTCCGGATAGGTATCCGGTCCCGGCGATGCGCCATACTTCGGCTCCGCCCACTTGGTATATAGACCCCTCTTGAGAATGGGGCACCAGGCAGAATAACTTCTTCCACAGCGCGAAATGAGCCTCAACGCCTAAAAATAGCTCGCAAAGGGGGACGAAACCCGCAATATGTAATACGGAGGCGGGCGTGAGATTGTGCAACTGGAGGCCGTAGAACTCCAGAAGCCCGCGGAGAAATGGATGAATTGGAAATCCCAGTCCCCTTATTGGATAGGGGACGAGGCACACCCGCTCTCCTTTAGAAGGATTGGGGGTGCTCTCCGCTTGTTTTCCGCCAATGTAGGTGGCGAGATCGACTCGGACCGGGACCATGTATGCCTGAGGGAGAAATCCCTTGGCCTGAAGCGACACTAACTCGCTATGCAGGATGGTTCAACTCTCCCAGTCCCCGGGTTTGGGACCGGAGGGGCGAGGGGAGGAGCTGCGACAACTGGTCATGTTGGAATGGACCTTTGCTGGAAGCACTCTAATGATAACTCGCGGAGAGGAGAAGATGTGGTTTGGACCTAAATCCCCATCCCGTTAAATAGGCGGTTCGTTTATATGGCTAGGGGTGTGGATGTAAAAACGCCCCGGCTTTTCGCATTCGTTTGACACGTGGAAGACGGCCATTATTGGGCGTGGAAGCCGAGGAGCACTACATTACAAAAATCGGACATTATTCCTACAGGTACACAGGATTTGGAGAAGAACCCGCCTTGCAATGCCAAACAATCTGCGCGTCGGACTCGTCGTCATTGAAGCCTCGTTCGGGGGCTACTGAGGGAGTCCTGGATTAGGGGGTGTTCGGGTAGCCGGACTATACCTTCAGTCGGACTCCTGGACTATGAAGATACAAGATTGAAGACTTCGTCCCGTGTCCGGATGGGACTTTCCCGTGTCCGGACCGGGACCTTGGCCTGGCAGATAATCCGGCGATCCAAGTCAATGACCATTATCAATGGGGAGTTACATCATTACAATGTGACAGGGGCAATTCAGCGTTGTGTGTCTCCTCAAGAAGGTTGTCATATTTTGCGTGAGATCCACGAAGGAGATTGTGGTCACCACGTCGGTTCAAAGTCCTTGGTGGCTAAGGCTTTTTTCACGGTTTCTATTGGTTGACGGCTCATGCTGATGGTGAGGATTTAGTAAAAAGGTGTGACAGTTGTCAAAAATTTGCACACCGCGCTCATGTTCCGGCTCAAGAGTTGAGAATGATTCCAATTACTTGGCCATTTGCAACTTGGGTGCTAGATATGGTTGGATCCTTTAAGAGGTCCAAGGACAAAAAGACCCACCTGTTGGTGGCAGTTGGTAATTTTACCAAGTGGGTAGAGGCAGAGCCAGTCAGTAAGAGTGATGCAGCCACGGCGGTCCAATTCCTCAAAAAGGCGATATTCTGGTTTGGTTTTCCACACAACATTATAACTGATAACAGTACTAATCTGTCCAAGGGTGATATGGAGGAATTTTGTCAACGTGAGCACATCCGGCTTGATGTAGCGTTAGTGGCTCACCCCCAGTCTAATGATCAAGCTGAGAGGGCAAATCAAGAAATTTTGAGAGGTATTAAACCCCGGCTTATGGTTCCTTTAAAGCGGACGTCGGGTTGTTGGGTGGAGGAGTTACCTTCCATATTATGTAGTATCAATACCACACCAAACAGATCTACGGGTTACACGCCTTTCTTCATGGTTTACGGAGCAGAGGCGGTTCTCCCTAGTGACATCCATCATGACTCACACCGTGTGGCGGCTTACGTTGAAGCTGAAAATGAGAAGGCACGTCAGGACTCACTGGACCTATTAGATGAGGAGCGTGATCTCGCAGCAGCGCGGTCGGCGATTTATCAACAAGATCTCCAACGTTATCACAGGTGCCGGGTTAAGACTAGAACTTTTCAAGAAGGCGATCTAGCGCTCCGGCTCATCCAGGATCAGACTGATATGCACAAGTTGTCCCCACCTTGGGAAGGACCTTTTGTGGTCAGCAAAAACCTGCAAAACGGGTCATACTACCTTATCGATGTTTGAGAGCACAAAGACTCACGCAAATCGGAGGAGGAGACCCAGCGGCCATGGAATATAGCTCTTCTTCGGCCTTACTATACTTGAGCCACAGGCTCTTCTTATGTACATACTTATGACAATATATATATTATATAATATACCGGAGCCTCAGCTAAAGCGGGGTCTCTATTCTTTTTTACATCATGTGTGGTTCCATGGGGGCTTCTACTTACAAAGCAGAGTTCTATTAACCCTACCTACAGAGCCACACAGATATAAAGGAAATCACTAGGGGGCTTGGTCATATTCGAAACATAGCTACACCTCTTGATCGGTTTAAAAGGGAAATCACTAGGGGGCTTGGTTGTATTTACACCATAGCTACACCTTTTGATAGGCTTAAAGCCAAAAGGAAATTATGTGGAACCAAAGAGAGTCTATTGCATAAAGCACAACTCAAACATAGGTAACCACTGAGCATAGCTCAAATATTACTTGGGGGCTCCTTGCTTCTCAAAGAACAACGAGCTTGCACCCTTGTAATAGGCTATCAAGCAAGGCTTGGAAGCCAGGTGTATTCACCTAAAACCCCTGGTTATCCTGCCTTTTTAAGTAAGCCACTCTGTCCAGGTAAACCTGGTATGACCTATTGAACGTTTGACAAGTCAATCTCATAAACCCTGAACTTGTCAAAGTTAAAATGATGATTGGTTAAAGATTGAGGTCCATCTTAAAAGGCTTTGAAAAATGGTTTAACTCAGCGGCCTGGCAGCCCATGAAAAGCCTTGCATATTTCTTTTGTATTTGCTGTTTTAAAATTTTTGATAAGAGATTTATGAATATTTTCTGATAAACCGGTGTTTATTACAACCCGGCGTGGCTTTCAACGCTCAGTTATTAGTACATGATCAGTTTTAAACCGGCAGTAAGTTGCTCCAGTCTAGTTTTGACCAGAGATCACCAGCGTTATACGAGCAAACCGGTGGTTATTATAACCCGGTATGGTTTTTATATGAACCGGCAAGACGGAAAGGAGTCATCAATTCTCCAGATTGGTGTTTTCACCCTTATTATACCATCAGTTGGTCAGCCAACGAGTTATATCACAGGTATCATCTATTTTATATCTGGTTATTACAATTTTGGTTATCCATCCACATTATGTATATATTTTTTGGGCATCATGACCCGTCGAGTGGTAAACCACTAGGACACTTTCAAGTTCCTATATGCAGGAACAAGTTAAATAATAGCCATAATGGACTATGCATATAATAGATCCCAAAGGCATGGCAAGTTCTCAGTATCAAGCGAAACAAACATGCTCGATGGCATGACAGATAAGGTGTTCACGCTATCCTATTATAAGGCGCTTTAAACATCCCAAATTGAATAATTGTTTTAATACGAGTGGAAGACTGCAACTGATAAACCGGCCTCTAGTTTATGATTCCTCATCTGGACGGCTTGAAGATTGAGGGTCATCTTGAGCGGTCACATTCTCCTCATCCCTACCCAGTCGCTGGAAATCAATCGTTGACCAATCGATTCCAGTTAAGGCTTGAAAATGGCTTCTTCATGAATAAGGTTGGAAGGGTCAATGTCAGGAGCGTAAGTGTTCTTATGCGCGGAACAAGATCTTCTACATTATGAATCGGCGCGGGCTGTCTTTCCCCCTCAACATCGTAAACCGGTTGATAATGAGATAGATCTGTGTCATCCGCCAATTTGCTTGCTATAGGCCGTATTTCCTTTGTAAGCCTTCAGAGATCATCATTGTTGAAGTTTGTGCCATCCTCCTTCACGCTGGGGTAACCTTGGCCGATATCTGCTGGTTCAAGATCTGGAATCCATGCTTTAGCCTGGATTAGTGCGGTAAGCGCACCTGACCTTGCGGCTGATCTCTTCAGTTCATCCAACCGGGCAGGTAGCATGGCTAGCTTTTCGATGGTTTCTTTTATCAGCGTTGGAGGATGCTTGTTATACGCTGCAGTGCAAATGGCTCGTTGGGATCCAGAATACAGCTGTTCTATCAAAGTATAGGCCGCTTTAAGCTTCATCCGCATGTCAGAACCCAGATGAGTAATGCGGGTCCCTGGAACAGTTAAGGCATCAGTAAACCGGTCTTTGATAAGATATTATGGATTGGAAAAACTTCATATATGCGGATACTCACCAAATATAGCAGAAGTCATGGCATTAATTTGCCTTTTAAGCCAGTCAGTTCTTCAACCACCGGCTTCAGGGTTGCTTCTGCGTCTTCGGCCTTCTTTGTTAAATCGGCCTTTTCTGTCTCCCAGTCTGCACGCTCTTTGTTAAAGGTTTCCCTCAGCTTCTCCATGGCTGCTAAGGCATTCGTCAATTCTTCCTTGGCCTTGGAAACCTCCGCTTGCTGAGATTTAATGTTCTCCTAAAGGTCAGCGGTTTGAGCGTCCTTCTTACTCAGCTCAGCCTATAAGAGCAAGATAAATCAT
Organism: Triticum urartu; assembly: GCF_003073215.2. Lineage (NCBI taxonomy): Eukaryota > Viridiplantae > Streptophyta > Magnoliopsida > Poales > Poaceae > Triticum > Triticum urartu. The sequence continues at coordinate 37,882,479 of NC_053026.1, forward strand.
TAATGAGATATGCATATTTGAAGTACCAAGCATATAACTAGTTATGCACTTTGTACTTGGGGGCTAATGCCTATTGGCTCTATCATCAGAAACGTTTGCTTGTCCCAAGTACGATGCACGCATTATCCTTGACACTTGGGGGCTAATGTACGTCTATTCAAAGTTGAAGCATTGATTCAAGACCCGGTTAACCTTGGAAAGATAAACCGGCCCTTGGGGGCTACACAGATGAAAATTACAGGAATAAAACGATAAAGTACCGGTCTATTTCAAAGGATCACCTGACATATGTGGGATAAGCATGCAAGGACTGAGATATTACAAAGTCCCGATATATGATTGCTATCATAAACTGGCCCTTGGGGGCTACTAGAGTTGGCATTTACAATTGGCCTTAAGAAAGGAAAAGTTATGTCATTACCTCATAGCGCTCCTTCTTTAGATTCACCAAACCGGCTTCATAATCACGGTTTGTGTGCAGACGGTTCAGAAAGCCGGAGTGGAGTTCTTCAGCACTCAAGTGGGCATAGCTTGATAGATCGGTGCCCCACTTGCCTTTTTCCATGGCAGCACGTTCTTCTTTGGCACTATGTTCCGCCAATACGACAGGGTTGCCAGGAGAAGTATAACCAACAGTAGTGATGACAACATCATCTGCCTTGTTACTAGTAGTCTGTGTTGGAGTTGTGGGGATATCAGTAGCCTTCGCCGGTCTGGGTGGACCATCGTCATTATGGATCGGGCTCGTCGGTTTGTCGGCAAGATCTGCTATTTCAACTTCTGTTTGCTCGTTTAAATTGTGATCTGGAGGGGGTGGTTCATGAACAACAGTGTCTACATGGGGACCTTCCGGTTTACTGGTTTGCTCCGGTTCAATAACCACATGGTCTTCAGGCGGGCTATTCACCCGAGCCTTCTTACTGGGTCTGGCTTTAGGTCTAAACAAAACAAGATCCAATGGTTAGCATTGCATATAAAGTGTGAAACATCAAAATATGGGGTTGAAGTACTTACCCAGCTACGATTTTGAGAGGAGAGAGTTGGGTCGCTATTGACTCGCCAGAAGATGAAGGAGGTGTCACCTCATAATTCGAATCGGAGGGATTAAGAGGTTGTCAGAAATAGCCTGCCTTGGGATAAGAAGTGTCATAAGTGGGTGAGACCTCAGATCGGTGTTTTCAAACCGGGGTGTCCGGCAAACCGGTCAAAGTGACCTTTTGGCCGATGTGTCGGGTTGTGCGGCGAGCGTCGTGCTGCTGCTTCTTCAAAATAAATGTTGGATCCAAGTGAGCAAGATGTGAGAAAACCTTACTTTCCGGACTGCTTGACAGATTTTTTGTGTTGGCAGAGGATCTGAACCGGAGGAAAGGATAATTACCTCTACATCGTCAGCTTGGCTGCCCTCAATGTCCTCCTGATAAGTATCATTGTCAATGAGATGCATGAAAAGTGAACCAAGTGAATCAAGTTCTACCTCTGCTTCCTGTTCCTCTGAGTCTTCATCAAGCTCGTAACCGATGGGTTCAGGTGCTTTTCTCTTTGTGGTTTTCTTGACGACTTTCGTCTTAGGAGGAGAAGGCTTCGCTGCTTTCTCTTGAGGTTTCTTTTTCCAGAAAGGATTATCACTCTGTTTAAACATGAGCAGAGGGTATTCAAAGATTGCACAGTTCAAAAATATCATGTGTAAAGCGGAAGCACAAACAGTACTTACAGCGGGCGGTTTGTTTTGCGTATAAAAGGGGCTTAACCCGGTCTTGCTGCAGACAGCTTCCAATTCGTTCAATATTTTCTTAACAGATTCAGTGACTTCTACATCTGTTAGTTGAATATTGATATGGTGTTGGGAGTCTTCTACGTCACCAGTATACTCACACATTAAACCGGAGTGGCGACTTAATTGCAAAATGCTCCAGGATATCCAACAATGGATGAAGTCCACGCCTGTTAAACCGTTGGCCAAGAAGGCTCTCAGCTTGGCGAGTTGAGGTGCGTATGAGGCCCGTTCCTGGGCACTTAGTCTTTGTGGAAGTGGATGATTATTAGCGAGCCGGTGTGCACGATAACCCGGCAGAGGGTTCTCATCTTCGGGAGAGGTGTCTCTGCAATAGAACCAAGTTTGGTTCCACTCCTTTGCATGACTATGGAGTTTGGCATGAGGAAACTCAACTTCTTTCCTTTTCTGAATGGAGACGCCGCCAAGTTCAGTATTGGGTCCGTCTAAAAATTTAGTGCACCGTTTTAGATGGAAGAAATCCTAGAACAGCTCGACAATTGGTTCTTCTTGTAGATACACTTCACAAAAAACATGAAAGTTGCATATATTGGATACCGAGTTGGGTCCAATATCTTGATGGTGGAGCTGAAAACTGGCAAGTACATCTCGAAAAAACTTCGATCCGGGTGGTTTAAAGCCACGGCCTATGTGATCAACAAACACCACTACTTCACCCTGTTTAGGGGTGGGAGGATTTTCCAGCCCAGGAACTCGCCACTGGATCTCATTCTTCTTCGGTAAGGTGCCAATCTTGACCATTCTGTTGAGTTCCTCCTCAGTAACCCGGGAGGGGACCCAGTTGTAGGAATAAAACTACTTGGCCATTGCAAGTGAAAAGCTGGGAAGAAAATAATGCCGGTTTATGATTTATTAATGGTGATGCATAAAGTACAACAAGGAAAGGGAATCCAAATATGTGCAAATTGGTAAACCGACGACAGGGTATTTATGAATGATAAGGAATGAAGAGAGGCATAGGTATATACATATTGTTAAACCGGAGTATAAATAAATTGGCGGTTTAAAAGGGGACTAATGGTACCTGCCGGATTATCATACTTCAAAAAGTTAAACCACCTATATTGGTGTAAAGGGTACAGATCTAAAAATACCTAAGTGAGGGAAACATGTTTCACAGGATTGCATTGAAATTTTGGATGTACCGTAAGTCAGGAAAAGCAAAAATATTGAGACTTAAAATCTTTGGTCCCGAAGCAGTTCACAAAAGGTCCAGATCAAGTTACGATGTATTTAAGGTTTGGGTCAAATGGCTGAGATAAGGAGTTCCATAGCTACGGTGCGGAACACGCCAAGATTGAGCTCTGCTATCTATGGGAGGACGAAGAACAGAAGGAGAGCGACATGAACCCGCATGAACCTAATGGATCTACAGAGGAAAGAGGAAGGGCTTATAGTAGCTGTTGAGGTAGCGGAGGTGCGTCGCGTCTCTCTAGTGCGACCAGGTCGATGCAGCGGCCGTTGGTGATGCAGAGGTGAAGCTCGACGATGGTGGCGGCGCTCGGGTGCAGGGGCGTCGCGAGGAGGAAGAAAAAGCGAAGAGAGGAAGGGGGAAAAGAAAAGTGACCCTTGGTCCTATTTATAAGGTAAATAGAGAGGTAACATGCGCGAGAATCAAGGAGCCTGAATATTGGATACCTAACGGAGCAGTTGCCTCGATTGTCGGAGGCTCATTAACTGAAGGTGAGATGTATCATTTTTAAAATAACTAGTACAAATGCCCGTGCGTTGCACAGGGCAAAAAAGAGGCACAGCCTGCTTCATGTGCCATTACGCAACCATTTTTTATATCTAATTTCAATAAACATCAATAATAAGGTTAAACTGATTAGTGCTTTTTGTAGCATGAAGTTCGGATGTGAAGAAGCCAACATACCATTCTTCATCTGATGGAAGAGTATTTTTTCATACAATAGATTGCCAATTGTTTTTCTTTTGCTTTTCTGAAAACGTAGAAAACTCCTTATTATTAATAGAAGTTATTGTTTTCATAAAAACTAGAATACATTAGCTTCCACCCACTCATATGATGCATCCACCCAGAATATATATTTCTTCTTTTTATCCCATCCACGAGACATAATGATGTTACCAAGATAGCTCGTCAGCCAACATGGATACATTGGCACGACGAAAAACAGTAATTATGTTCAAATTTTGTGTGCATACTCATTACTCAGTACACTTCTTGTAACATGTTAATCTTGTGTCATTATAGAACTTAGTAGAGTTTAGTAGCACTTGTATGGGAAAATGATGAACCAGATGATCTAGAAGAGCCGACTACCTTATCCGATTTTAGTACATGACTCTTTCTTTGCTGCTGGTAACTTATAACAGTAACGCAGAACACGAAACTCAACTCAATCAAGGTAGTACGTATGCTCCCCTCCGAAATATGCCCTTAACTACTAAAGAAAAAGAAGTAATAGTACTACTGATGAAAAAGAAGAAAATGGTCAGCTCCATGTAAAAAACAATTATGCTGTAATAGAAATAGAAGTTACGAATGGCTGACCAGTTATTCCTGCCCACTAAGAAAATCTGTAGCACTATCAACCATAAGCATTGCATTATTGCATACGGCCAAACATAACATATATATACCACACTGTGCATCCAAACCTATTTCAGCAAGATAAAGAACTATTCTTTTAGTTTTACTTGATTTTTGGTAGCAAGTAAAATTTTTCGAAGTGTAGCCATGCGATGCCAGCTTTACATGGACCATATAAACCACAGTAAGCTGATGTTAGCTATCAGTATAAAATGTCTCGATTGGAAGAATTTTCATGAGCTTACCCGAGTACAATGCTGCTGGTCCAGCTTGTTGGTGGAAACCAGATGTGGTCTTGTTGCTGGAGCTGGACTACTCACTGGACATGATTCGTCGGATGACTTTCCGCTATTGGATGCTCTCACCGGACATTTTGAGTCCCTGGTTGGCCTCGCCGCTGTGTAAGCAGGGGGCATGGACTCAAAATGACAAACTAAACACGTATGGTGAAATGGTTTGCCAGAAATTCAACTGTTTCCAAATTCGAAAACAACTGATTCATGGATCAACAATGCCCAAAAAATGTCCAAGAGATCCTTGAATATTTCAGAGAATCTAACCTGGATAATTGCAAAATCAACAGATGCATATATTGTGTACTGAAGAATCTCTTTTCTACCGGTCTCAGTCTCCGCTTTTTTATTCTGAAGATCTTGCAATTGGGTAAAGGCTGACAATATTTGTGTTGATGAATGGGACAATGTCAAGGGAGCATTTCCAAGCCAGCTAATAAACCCACCAGAAAATAAAATCTCACACAAACTGTTCTAGTCCATAGGATGGCTTCTCCTTCCTCGACCCAATGGTGCTCAAGAACGCCGGAGACAGGACACCTAAAAATGTTTAAAAGGGAGATTAATAATCAGAACTGGAGTATCAAAGGACGGGGCATCAGTCTCTGACATGCATCTAGTACACAAACAGAATAGAAGAAAACCCAATCAAAATTAAACAACACATGTGGTGTATAGGATGACCAGCTGTTCCTACCCACTCGGCAGATCTGGGCGAGGCGGGGTGGTACTTGGGGAGAGGAGTGACTTTTTATTTTGTGACTGTTATAGACATAACTAACACACAGCAACCAAAGATATCCAACACACGACAATCAAAGATATACAGACATCACTGCTATACATTATAATTAACTATGCAGGCAAAAATTGAATATGTTTGATTATCGTATTTGTGTCCATTCCTTTTCCACCCAAAACAAGCCCTTGCCCAGGCATGCCAAAATAAAATGTTGTGTCCTGTCTTTGATATTTTAGAGTTAAGCTAAATTCAAAATCGAACATCCACAAAGCTACATTTAAGTAGAAGCCATTGAAAAGAAGAGTCCAATGTTCTGGTATCTCACATATTGGGCATTGATTTTCCACCCTAGTAAAGGCATTCCCATATGTGTGCTAATGTACTTAACAAAGCAAATTTAAATGCACATAGCATGTCACACACTCGATACTTGTATCCTCTTCCATATTACCATTCAACAGTTCAGTAGTACTTAGGTGGCACTGTGCAATCAGGGTCAGAGCGACAAGTGGAACCAAATTGAAGGTGTTGATATTCAATTTTGTTGCATATCCTTACAAATTTACCTGCAAATGTAGGAGAAAATTGTTCCAATCGACACAATACACACAAAACAAAAATTAAACCAGATATATTTGTACTAAATAGTGAGGAGACACTACAACAACCTCAATCAATTCAAAGTCACAAACAGAAAAGGGGTAAGCACCAGCTAGACCATTCACCAATTGTAGTAACTGCTTCATCTTGAAGGTGACACAACTTCAACTACATAGCAAGCAAGCAACCAGAAGCAAAAACCTAAAGCAACAGCAAAGCTAAAAGTCAAACAGCACTCATCGACGGCAGCTGAAGCTCTGTGAGGCCCCCGCCAGCGCCGTCGGAGACCACCAGCTCGAACGGGCCTACTATGTCCATGTCCCTGACGCCGGTGCCGAACGCCAGGGCGCCGTCGCCGGCGATGAAGTCGACCCCGTCGGGCCATACCACCTCCTCCACCGCGGGGGCATCGGGGCGGCTCCAGTTGATGGCCCCGTCAGAGGCCCGTGCCAGCGCGACCGCGGCGCCCCCCGCACCGGCGCGGAACTCGTACCACTGAACGGCGCCGACGAGCGCGCCCTCGGTGTTGAGCGGCCAGACCCGGACCTCCGTGTCGGGGTCCCAGCCGTACTTGTTGGCGACAGTGTCGACGACGTCGCGTCAAAGAATGTGGCATCCGGGGTGGGCGTAAGCGTGGGAAGAGGCGTTAGATATAGCCATGAGCGGGGACAGCGAGGCGGCACTAGCGGGGGTGGGGGCGGGGGAAGGGAAGAGCAGCGCGAGGAGCAAGAGGAGGATTGGGCAGGCCTACGAGCACGGAGCTGCGGTCTCCCCTGCACTAGGCGGCCAAGGTCTTGAGGAAGAGGAAGCAGAGGTCGACGGAGGACGGTCTGATCCCTCGGAGGCCCGGACCAGCGCCGCCGCCTGAGCTCGGCATCCTCGTCCTCATGGTGGGTTGGGGATGACGGCCTGGAGTGGGGATTGGGGCAGGTGGAGACCGGGGTTTGCGTTCGTCCATTCGGGTCCTAGGAAGGAGCGAATCATTTTTTTTACTTACTTAAATCTGGAGCACGCGTTAATTACCCAAAACATTAGGGTGTTTAATGCAAAAACGACTTAACGGTGAACCCAGAGACTCAATCCGTGCTTTATTATTAGGGAGAGATAAAGTGACATCATGGCAATTTATCATGATCCTGGAGTATGACGTCACAACGGTTTACAATATCAAGGTGAAGATGCAAAGGAGGAATTTTTCTAAGTGTTGAAGATTGACATGAACAAGTTCAAATCAATTTGGGGCCTAATGTTGGGGATATTACTACTGGACGTAAACCAGCCAGGAGTAGCCGGGTTAACTCTATGAAGATTAGAAGCCCATGAAGACGTAAGGATGGTGGCGCTTTACGAAGGCCCAAGGCCCAAAGGCGGTTTAAGGCATGTAGATGTAAACTGACTCTCTCATGTAAACTTGCATTGTAAGATAGGAAGGATAGAGACCGAGTTGGACACTTTGATGATCCGGCCTCGGAACTCTGTAAACCGGCGGGCGTCAACCTGTGTATATAAAGGGACGACCCGACAGCGGTTTAGGGACAAGACACAACAACTCGAGAGCCAGGCAAAGTGGATTCGCTCCCTGTTCATCGAAACCCTAGCAATACCAACACAACTAGACGTAGGATTTTACCTTCATCGAAGGGGCCGAACTAGTATAAAACTCTCGTGTCCCTTGTCCGGTTTAACCCCTTTAAGCTAACCCGTAGCGATGGCTCCGCGACTAAGTCTTTTCACAAGGACATCTGCCATGACAAAACCACGACAATTACGCTGTTGCGTTCCGGGTGGCGTGAGTTGTGAAACTATTTCGCATAGTTTTAAATGAAGGCCAAATTCATAACTCAAATATTCGTCTCCGCAATCAGATCGTAGAAACTTTATTTTATTGTTACGATGATTCTTCACTTCACTCTGAAATACTTTGAACTTTTCAAATGTTTTAGACTTGTGTTTCATTAAGTAGATATACCCATATCTGCTCATATCATCTGTGAAGGTCAGAAAATAATGATACCTGCTATGAGCCTAAACACTCATCGGACTGCATACATCAGTATGTATTATTTCCAACAAGTCTGTTGCTCGCTCCATTGTTCCGGAGAACAGAGTCTTAGTCATCTTGCCCATGAGGCATGGTTCGCGAGCATCAACTGGTTCATAATCAAGTGATTACAAAAGCCTATCAGCATGGATTTTCTTCATGCGATTTACACCAATATGACCTAAACGGCAGTGCCACAAATAAGTTGCACTATCATTACTATCTTTGCATCTTTTGGCTTCAATATTATGAATATGTGTATCACTACGATCAAGATTCAATAAACCATTCACCTTGGGTGTATGACCATTGAAGGTTTTATTCATGTAAACAGAACAACAATTAATATCTCACTTTAAATGAATAACCGTATTGCAATAAACATGATCAAATCATATTCATCCTTAACGCAAACACCAAATAACATTTATTTAGGTTCAACACTAATTCCGAAATTATAGGGAGTGTGCGATGATGATAATATCAATCTTGGAACCACTTCCAACACACATCGTCACTTCAACTTTAACTAGTCTCTGTTCATTATGCAACTCCCGTTTCGAGTTACTAATATTAGCAATTGAACTAGTATCAAATACTGAGGGGTTGCTATAAACACTAGTAAAGTACACATCAATAACATGTATATCAAATATACCTTTGTTTACTTTGCCATCCTTCTTATCCACCAAATACTTGGGGCAGTTCCGCTTCCAGTGACCAGACCCTTTGCAGTAGAAGCACTTAGTCTCAGGCTTAGGTCCAAACTTGGGCTTCTTCACTTGAAAAGCAACTTGCTTGCCATTCTTCTTGAATTTCCCCTTCTTCCCTTTGCCTTTTTTCTTGAAACTAGTGGACTTGTCAACCATCAACACTTAATGCTTTTCTTGATTTCTACCTTCGTTGATTTTAGCATCGCGAAGAGCTTGGGAATTGTTTCTGTTATACCATGCATATTATAGTTCATCACGAAGTTCTAGTAACTTGGTGAGAGTGACTAGAGAACTCTGTCAATCACTATCTTATCTTGAAGATTAACTCCCACTTGATTCAAGCAATTGTAGTACCCAGATAATCTGAGCACATGCTCATTTGTTGAGCTATTCTCCTCCATCTTGTAGGCAAATTACTATCAGAGGTCTCATACCTCTTGACAGGGGCATGAGTATGAAATATCAATTTCAACTCTTGGAACATCTTATATGCTCCATGGCGTTCAAAACATTTTTGGAGTCCCGGTTCTAAGCTGTAAAGCATGGTGCACTAAACTATCAAGTAGTCATCATACCGAGCTTGCCAAACGTTCATAACGTTGGTATCTGCTCCTGCAATAGTTCTGTCACCTAGCGGTGCATCAAGGATATAATACTTCTGTGCAGCAATGAGGATAATCCTCAGATCACGGACCAAGTCTGCATCTTTGCTACTAACATCTTTCAACTTAGTTTTCTCTTGGAACATATCAAAATAAACCGGGAGCTATATCGTGAGCCATTGATCTATAACATAGATATGCTAATACTAACAGGACTAAGTTCATGATAAATTAAAGTTCAATTAATCATATTACTTAAGAACTCCCACTTAGATAGACATCCCTCGAATCATCTAAGTGATCACGTGATCCATCTCAACTAAACCATGTCCGATCATCACGTGAGATGGAGTAGTTTTCAATTGGGAACATCACTATGTTGATCATATCTACTATATGATTCACGCTCGACCTTTCGTCTCGGTGTTCCGAGGCCATATCTGCATATGCTAGGCTCGTCAAGTTTAACCCGAGTATTTTGCGTGTGCAAAACTGGCTTACACCCGTTGTATTTGAACGTAGAGCTTATCACACCCGATCATCATGTGGTGTCTCGGCACGACGAAATTTCGCAACGGTGCATACTCAGGGAGAACACTTATACGTTGAAATTTAGTGAGAGATCATCTTATAATGCTACCGTTAATCAAAGCAGAATAAGATGCATAAAGGATAAACATCACATGCAATCAATATAAGTGATATGATATGGCCATCATCATCTTGTGCCTTTGATCTCCATCTCCAAAGCACTGTTATGATCACCATCGTCACCGACGCGACACCTTGATATCCATCGTAGCATCGTTGTCGTCTCGCCAACTATTGCTTCTACGACTATCGCTACCGCTTAGTGATGAAGTAAAGCAATTACAGGGCGATTGCATTGCATACAATAAAGCGACAACCATATGGCTCCTGCCAGTTGCTGATAACTCCGTTACAAAACATGATCATCTCATACAATAAAGTATAGCATCATGTCTTTACCATATCACATCACAACATGCCCTGCAAAAATGAGTTAGACGTCCTCTACTTTGTTGTTCCAAGTTTTACGTGGTTGTTACGGGCTGAGCAAGAACCGTTCTTACCTACGCATCAAAACCACAACGATAGTTCGTCAAGTTAGTGGTGTTTTAACCTTCTCAAGGACCAGGCGTAGCCACACTCGGTTCAACTAAAGTGGGGGAAACTGACACCCGCCAGCCACCTGTGTGCAAAGCACGTCAGTAGAACCAGTCTCGTGTAAGCATACACGTAATGTCGGTCCGGACCACTTCATCCAACAATACCGTCGAACCAAAGTATGACATGCTGTTAGCAGTATGACTTGTATCACCCACAACTCACTTGTGTTCTACTCGTGCATATAACATCTACGCATAAACCTGGCTCTGATACCAGTGTTGGAGAACGTACTAATTTCAAAAAAAAATCCTACGTACACGCAAGATCATGGTGATGCATAGCAACAAGAGGGGATAGTGTCGTTTACGTACCCTCGTAGACCGTAAGCGGAAGCTTTATAACAACGCGGTTGATGTAGTCGTATGTCTTCACGATCGACCGATCCTCAGCACAGAACGTACGGCACCTCTGCGTTCAGCACACGTTCAGCTCAGTGACGCCCCGCGAACTCACGATCCAGTAGAGCTTCCGGGAAGAGCTTCGTAAGCACGATGGTGTAGTGACGGTGATGATGGTGCTACCGACGCAGGGCTTCGCCTAGGCACTGCTACAATATGACCGAGGTGGATTATGGTAGAGGGGGGCACCACACATGGCTAAGAGATCAATGATCAATTGTTGTGTCTCCAAGGGCTTCCCCCCTCCCCGTATATAAAGGAGTGGAGGAGGGGGAGGGCCGGCCCTCTCTATGGCGCACCCTAGGGGAGTCCTACTCCCACCGGGAGTAGGATTCCCCCTTTCCTAGTAGAACTAGGAGCCCTTCTAAGTAGTGGGAGTAGGAGAGAAGGAAAGGGAAAAGAGAAGAGAAGGAAGGAGGGGGAGCCGCCCCACCCCCTAGTCAAATTCAGACTAGGCCTTGGGGGGGCACGCAGCCTCCCATCTCTCTTTCCCCTAAAGCCCAATAAGGCCCATATACTACCTGACGAATTCCCATAACTCCCCGGTACTCCGAAAAATACCGAAATCACCCGGAACCTTTCCGATGTCTGAATATAGTCGTCCAATATATCGCTCTTTACGTCTCGATCATTTCGAGACTCCTCGTCATGTCCTGATCTCATCCGGGACTCCAAACTACCTTCGGTACATCAAAACACATAAACTCATATTACCGATCGTCACAGAACTTTAAGCATGCGGACCCTACGGGTTCGAGAACTATGTAGACATGACCGAGACACGTCTCCGGTCAATAACCAATAACGGAACCTAGATGCTCATATTGGTTCCTACATATTCTACGAAGATCTTTATCGGTCAAACTGCATAACAACATACGTTGTTCCCTTTGTCATCGGTATATTACTTGCCCGAGATTCGATCATCGGTATCTTAATACCTAGCTCAATCTCGTTACTGGCAAGTATCTTTACTCGTTCCATAATGCATCATCCCGCAACTAACTCATTAGTCACATTGCTTGCAATTCTTATAGTGATGTGCATTACCGAGAGGGCCTAGAGATACATCTCCGACAATTGGAGTGACATATCCTATTCTTGATCTATGCCAACTCCATGAACACCATCGAAGACACCTGTAGAGCACCTTTATAATCACCCAGTTATGTTGTGACGTTTCGTAGCACACAAAGTGTTCCTCCGGTATTCGGGAGTTGCATAATCTCATAGTCATACAAACATGTATGAGTCATGAAGAAAGGAGTTGGAGTAAACTAAACGATCAAGTGCTAAGCTAACTTAAATGGGTCAAGTCAATCACATCATTCTCCTAATGATGTGATCCCGTTGATCAAATGACAACTCATGTCTATGGCTAGGAAACTTAACCATCTTTGATTCAACGAGGTAGTCAAGAAGAGGCATACTAGTGACACTTTATTTGTCTATGTATTCACACATGTACTAAGTTTCCGGTTAATACAATTCTAGCATGAATAATAAACATTTATCATGATATAAGAAAATATAAATAACAACTTTATTATTGCCTCTAGGGCATATTTCCTTCAGAATTATGGTGGTCTTAGATCAAAATTTACATTGACTTCATCACACTGTAATGTCTTTTGGTTGCACTGGCATGTAGAACAAACTATATGCTGGACATCAACATGTTTTGGCCTTTTAGGCATTAGGTAAGTATATCTAAGAAATGGTTGATGTTTTATGAGGATCGAGAAAAGTAATGGTTTGTGCTATGGACTTACTGTGAATGATCATAAAAATTATGTTGGTTCTGGTTCCTATGTGCATAGTTTCTTTTCCAACCTTGGATGGGCTGAAAGAATAACATGTGAATTCTTCCACTAGGCAATCTTAATAGCCCAAATATATAGAGGCTAATTTTGTCGGCCAATAAAGATAATAGCAAATTCTGATGCACCAAATACTTCAATTAATTTATTTTTTATTATTTACTTTTAATGATTTGTTTCCAGACACCCCCTAGGTTATAGCATTGTGACGTAGCAAGCATGATCCCAGTTTACTGTTTTTTCTGCTTAGTGTAATCAATATAATCTAATGGAATTGAGTACTATCTAATTCTTTTTTCATATCACAATATTGCACTTTATACATGGTAATTGGCAGTATATATACTATGTGTTTGAATGTGTAGAACCACGAAGGCAATGATGGGGCAAAGATTCTCCAGGAAAGGACTTCTGATCCCCTTCCAATACCGAGTGGTGGCACCGAGTAAGACGATGATGTATCACAAGACAAGTCTCGGCTGCAGTATCCCTCCCCGCCCCAGAGTCCAAGCGTTTGTTGGGTACATTCGTGATCTCCATGTCTCTATCTCTCCACCAAGCAGCAGAACACACGGAAGAGGATCAAGCCCGACCTAATGGGCGCTGCTCCTTCCTGCCACACCCCTATGCCCCGTTCAGTTGGTGAGATTTTTCACTTTTGGCTCTCTTTTTCTAAATTATTTCGCAAGCTGGTAGAACTTGCATGCCCATAAGGCCCATAACATAGGTTTCTTTGACCATTCTTGATAACAAGATAAATTTAGAATATAGTCATGAGAACTTTTGTTATATGTTGTCACTTGGTTTAGAACTATGTAGCTATAGGCATATATTTAGTTCAACGCAATATATGCTAAATCGGATAGCTGGATCCATGAGCTACAAAAAAATGATTTTGCTCCCTGGTTTACTGTATAGAGAAGAGTGACTAAGTGACCCGCTTGTCGCGCGAAGTCCCTCTGGAGAGGTCATTCCCTCTATTTTGCGTATTTTTTTGTGTTGTACGCAGATCCAAGCATTTCTTAACATAGAATAAGAAAACAGAACACAAAATACACAAGCAAATATATTAATGTTCTCATCCAGTAGCATGCCCATGATTCAGATTCTCATTGCCTCTATTTGCTTGTGTTTTTTGTGTTGCCATGCAGATCATGGGTTGCAAGTATAGGAATTTGGATGAAATCAAAATGTAGGAATTAGGAATAGTATAGGATGGCACTTGCCATCCTAAGGAATTGACTTGCCTTGTTCCTACGCGCAAAATGAGCTTTGAGTGGATGTGTAGTTTCCTCCAAAAACACAGGAAATGAGTAGTATTCCTACTAAATTCATGTACGCATTTCCTACAAATTGAATGCATATATAGGAAATTTTCCTCCGGAATACTTTTTTTCCAGACAATCTCCCAAAACTTTATTAACCCGTCACAATGTTTACAGGGACAAAATGAAGATCTCCTTGCTGGCCTAACAATACATGGCGGCCAATCGCGAGGGAGAGAGAATGTTTCACTAGATTGTGAGCTTCAAAATTTGAGCTCCTAAACTCATGACCTATATTGTAAGATAAAAAACTAGAAGAATGTTCCGATATCTCCCGAAGGACAGCTCCATAAGTAGCTAGCTTGCCATGATGCAACTCATCGACAACCACCTTGCAATCAGAGGCAACCTGTATATCCCGTGCATATAAATCATCCGCAAAAGAGAGAGCGTCTCTTATAGCTAGGGCTTCAAGCATTTGAGGATCTGTGATATGCTTGAAAAAAATCGCCGAGGCTCCCAGAAAGTTGCCCTGTTGATCTCTACAGGTCGCTCCCACCAAACCATTCTTCATTCTCACGGCCACTGCCCCGTCGACATTGATCTTTATGCACCCTTGGATTGGTGGCATCCATGTTGCACTCCACATGACTCTTCCTGGTACCGCTTGTGTCTCCCTTTTGTTTGCAATCTCCAACTCTGACAGGAACTTATTAATGAAAGTCGTTGTAGCATGGGGAGACTGAAATATATCTTCATGAATTGCCTTTCTTTGTGCAGCCCAGATTTCCCATATGGTCACCACAACACGAATGAACTCATGCACCTCTAGTATTTCATGCAAAGCAAATAACCAGTCCTTAGCATGTTCTTCTTGGTGTGTGATAATTTTCTCAACCAACTCCTTGGGTGCAAGAGCCCACACGCTCCTTGAGAGAGCGCAAGAGAGAAGTGCATGTCTCCATGTATCCCTAGCTCCACACAAGCAGCATGAGTCTGTATCGGCCATATGACGATGATGAAGAACCTCTCCACTGGGCATAGAATGTCTTGCAAGTCTCCAGAGGAACATACGAAGTTTTGAGGGTACCTGGATATGCCAGATAGTGCTCCAAAAAATGTTATTCTGCCCCGTGGATTAGCCCTCGGCGTCGTTCCACCATCCCTCTCTCCTTTTCTTTGTTCGCAAAATCATCTGGTATGCCGACCGAATGGTGAAACGGCCAGTTGGTTCTTCATGCCAAGCCCAAAAATCCAGCTGCCTCTGCATACACACTGGTATTTTTAGAATCTCGTTTGCATCAACCAGGATGAAAACTAAGCGAATCAGTCCCTCATTCCATTGTGCTGAAGTAGTATCAATAAGATCAGATACTCGCTGTGGTGGGTTCGGCACTAAGGATGTAATAGGACTTTTGAAATTATCACGAGGAATCCAGCTATGTAACCATATATCCGTGCTCTCCCCATCCCCAATTCTCCTGATAATTCCCTCAGCTAATATCTCCTTTCCATCTAATATCGCTCGCCAAATTTGAGATGGACGGGAACCCAACTCCGCCTCCAGTAATGTACTATTTGGGAAGTAAACAGCCTTCAAAACCTGAGCACTAAGAGAACTTTCATCATTCATTATTCTCCAAGCTTGCCTCACAAGCAAAGCTAGATTCAAGATCTCCAAATAACGGAATCCAAGTCCTCCCAATTGTTTTCGTTGTATCATAGTGTCCCAGGCAACCCAGTTTTTGGTTTTTGTTTGCCTTGCTTACTACTGGGAACGTAGTAATTTCAGAAAAAATCCTACGCACACACAAGATCATGGTGATGCATAGCAATGAGAGGGGAGAGTGTTGTCCACATACCCTCGTAGACCGTAAGCGGAAGCGTTATGAAAACGCGGTTGATGTAGTCATACGTCTTCACGATCGACCGATCCTATTACCGAACGTACGGAACCTCCGCGATCTGCACATGTTCGGCTCGGTGACGTCCCACGAACTCACGATCCAGTAGAGCTTCGAGGGAGAGATTAATCAGCATGACGGCGTGATGATGGTGATGATGAAGCTATCGATGCAGGGCTTCGCCTAAGCACTACAACTATATGACCGAGATGGAATATGGTAGAGGGGGGCACCGCACACGGCTAAAAGATCAATGATCAACTTGTGTGTCTATGGGGTGCCCCCTGCCTCGTATATGAAGGAGTGGAGGAGGGGCAGGGCCGACCCTCTACTATGGCGCGCCATGGTGAGTCCTACTCCCATCGGGAGTAGGACTCCCCCCCCCGCCTTCCAAGTAGTAGGAGTAGGAGAGAAGGAAGGGGAAGAGAGAAGAGAAGGAAGGAGAGGGCACCACCCCTCCCCATAGTCCAATTCAGACTAGGACTTTTGAGGGGGCGCGCGGTGATGAAGCTATGTACCTAGGGTAGGGTCATGGAACTATCCAGCATACCCTCCCCGAGGACATCTTTACAAAGAATCAGAAGCGGTCGAAGAGAAAATATCATCCACTCGACCATGAAGATGTGCTCACTCGACTTCCTTGAAGACACTCGACCACCTTGAAGACACTCGACCACCAGAAGACGAGAAGCCCTCCACTCTGCAACGGTCGCGACTTAAACCATAGCATTATGGGCATTTATAACACTTTATTGTAGACGTTGCCAGTAACGCCCCACCTTTATGAACATTGAACCCTGTGTAATGGAGGGGAGCTGGGGTCCTGGCGCACTCTATATAAGCCACCCCCTCCTCTGGGACAGGGGTTCGCACTTTGTAAACACACACACGTATAATCCAGTCGACCGCCTCAGGGCACCGAGACGTAGGGCTGTTACTTCCTCCGAGAAGGGCCTGAACTCGTAAAACTCGTGTGTACAACTATTCCATAGCTAGGATCTTGCCTCCTCATACCGACCCCCATTCTACTGTCAGTCTTAGATCCATGATAGTTGGCGCCCACCGTGGGGCAGGTGTCTTAGCGACTTATTGGAGAAGTTGCAATTTTTCCGATCCCCATCATCATGGTTCCAGGCGGAGGTTTGGCTGAGGGCCACGAGATCCGTCTCGGTGCGCTCGTGTTTGTCGCCGACGACTCCACTTGGCTTTAGGAGGCACCACTCGACGTCGATGCGCTCCCCGCCCGCGGGGCAACGCACTTTCACGCGTGCGTCCGCGGCGTCCTCCTGCGGCAACCGTCGACCCAGTACCAGTCGACTCCTATGGCTTTCCCCCTCCCTGCGACCCGCCGGAACAAGCGCACCGGCCGGTCGAGGGTTCAACGATGGGTGAAGCATGCGGTGGCCCGCCAGTCGGCCACCCCTCAAGTCGCGGCACCCGAGCCCGACGAGTCTCTCTACGGCCTGTTCAATCTGTCGACTGGCTCCGTAGAGACTGCATCCGAGTGTGGCAGCAATGACTCGACAGCGGAAGTCCTGATGGTCAATGGACCGTGCGGTCCTCCTGGCTTCGATCGTGAAGACGGAGGTGACGAGAATGGCGATCCATCACACGTTCACGAGGAGTACCGCCCCGAGCCTCTGTCCTCGCAGCAGAGAGAAGAACTTCGTCGCCGAAACATGGATGCCCTGCATACTCCTATAGTTGGAGAAACGCCCGAGGCCCAGGCCTTGGAACAGGCTCGCATGGCCAATCTGGCTGAGCGCACTCGGCTGGAGAACCTACAGCGCGCACTCGACGATCGCGCTCGTCAAGGAGCTCCTGAGTCCAGCCGACGCCAACTTTTCCACATCCGGCTCAGGTATACTGAACACCGATCCAAAACCTAGCAGCTGCGGCCCGGATAGCAGAGTCGATTTAACCTTCCCAGTCAGAAGCTGGCCGAGGTCTGGCGCAGATCAGGGCCTTGCTCCGGGCAGCAGGAGAGCAGAATATGGCCGTGTCTCAGTCGCGGGATAGGATCCATAGCAGATCTGTAGTCGCAGATACGGTCCAGTCGGCCCATAGCCCGAGATCGCCCCCGAAGCGTGACGGATGTGGAGAGCGGCATGATCAGTACAGAAACCAGGAGCAGTATGATCGTCGAGCCGATCGCGATGGTCGCCGTCGAGTGCCCACGCCTCCTCCAAGGAGTGGGTCGTACGTGCCGCGGCCACATGAAGACAGGCGCCCTAACAGCGTCGGAAGATGTATTCCAGTCGACCCCAGGGAGCCAGGCTTTGATGCGAGATCTATTCTCGTACAAGGCTTGGTCGACAGAAACAGAGCTCACTGAGATGACCATGACAGAGGCCCGCAAACCAGCAACAGGGTGCATGTCTCTGGCCCAGAGTGATTCAGTAGAGCTATCAGAGCTGCAGTGATTCCCCCCAACTTCGGGTAGGCGACTAGAGTCAGTAAGTTCACCGGAGAGTCCAAGCCTGACACCTGGCTCGAAGACTACCGAGTGGTTGTCCAGATTGGTGGCGGCAATGATGAGGTGGCCATGAAACACCTTCCTCTGATGTTGGAGGGCTCGGCTAGGGCGTGGCTAAATCAGTTGGCGCCTGGCAGCATCTATACTTGGGAAGATCTCGCCCGAGTGTTTGTCAGAATGTTTGAGGGTACTTGCAAGCGGCCAGCAGGTTTGACAGAATTATAGTGTTGCGTGCAGAAACAGAATGAAACTTTGAGAGATTATATCCAAAGGTGGATCACCCTACACCACACGGTGGAAGATGTGTCTGATCATCAGGCAATTTGTGCTTTCAAGGAAGGCGTCCGGTACCAAGAGTTCAATCTGAAATTCGGTCGGACAGGAAACATGACTTTGACTCGGATGATGGAAATCGCCACCAAGTATGCCAATGGTGAAGAGGAGGAGCGATTGCGGAGTGGCAAGCACAAAGCAGTCGCCCATGAAGCCGGAGGAGGAAACTCCAGTCGGAAACAAAAACGCAAGGCCGAACCAGCTGCTCCGGGTGAGGCCTTGGCTGTGGTTCAAGGAAAGTTCAAGGGGAAGCCCAAAGGGTCGTGGAACCCCAAGAAAGTAAAAGATCAAGATGTAAATGACGTGTTGGATCTGCCGTGCCATATCCACACCAAAAAAGACGAATAAGGTAATTTAATTTACCCGAAGCATACCACTCGACAGTGTCGGCTCATGATCCAGCAGTTCCAAGAGAAACATCCCAAGGAAAAGGAGAAGGAGGCAAACAAGGCTGAGAGTGAAGGGGAATATGATGATGGTTATCCTCACGTGAATTCCACTCTGATGATTTTTGCTGATGTTGAAAACAAGAGTCGATTGAAAGTCATCAACAGAGAAGTGAACATGGTCGCTCCAGCGACACCCAATTAATTGAAATGGTCGCAGACTGCCATTACGTTCGACCAGTCTGATCACCCAGCGCACATCGCCACCCCTGGGAGGCAAGCACTGGTGGTCTACCCGGTGGTCGAAAGCACTCGACTGACAAAGGTCCTGATGGACGGTGGCAGTGGCCTGAACATTCTGTACGCAGAAACATTGAAAGGAATGGGCATTCCGATGTCCAGACTCAGTGAAAGCCACATGAGTTTCCATGGGGTCATCCCAGGCAAGAAGGCTGCGTCCCTCGGTCAGATTGGACTCGACGTGGTTTATAGTGATGCCAAAACTTACCGCAAAGAAAAGTTGACGTTTGAAGTCATGGATTTTTAGAGTGTGTATCATGCAATTCTGGGCAGGCCAGCTTATGCACGATTCATGGCTCGACCTTGTTACATGTACCTCAAACTGAAGATGCCTGGTCCCAGAGGAGTGATCACTATCTCTGGTAATCGGAAAAAGGCGGAAGAGTGTTTCCAGAAGGGCTCAAAGATCGCCGATGCAGAGATGGCCGTGGCAGAATTGCAAGAATACCAGAAAAATGCAGACCCAAGTGACTTGTTGCGAGCCAAGAAGCCAGCCACAGATTCAGCATTCCAGTCGTCTGGCGAGACGAAGTCTGTTCACATTCACTCGACGGACCCCAATGCAGCTCCGACCCACATTTCGACCACACTCGACTCCAAATAGGAAGAAGCGCTCATCCAGTTCCTCCGTGAGAACTGGGACATCTTTACATGGAAGCCTTCTGACATGCCAGGTGTTCCCAGGGGACTGGCTGAGCATCGTTTGCGAGTCGACCCGAAAGTGAAACCAGTCAAAGAGCATCTTCGACGGTCCGCCGTCCAGAAAAGAAAAGCAATCAGCGAAGAGGTGGCTCGGCCTTTGGTTACCCAAGAGATTTACCACTCCGAGTGGTTATCCAATGTTGTCATGGTCCCAAAGAAAGATGACTCACTCCGCATGTGCATCAATTTCAAGCATATCAATCGGGCCTGCCCGAAAGATCACTTCCCTCTCCCTCGCACCGATCAGATAGTCGACTCGACTGCTGGGTGCGAGCGTTTGTCCTTTTTGGATGCCTACTCCGGGTACCACTAGATCCGTCTGTACGGACCCGATGAAATAAAGACAACTTTTATCACCCCGTTCGGGTGCTTCTGTTATGTCACAATGCCATTCGGCTTGAGGAACGCCGGAGCCACATTTATGCTAATGATTCAGAAGTGCCCGCTCACTCAGATCAGTCGGAATGTGGAAGCATACATGGATGACATTGTGGTCAAGTCACGTAAAGGTTCTGACCTGCTGACTGACCTCGCCGAAACCTTTGCCAACCTCAGAAGGTATGATATTAAGCTCAATCCATGAAAGTGCACGTTTGGAGTTCCAGGCGGAAAGTTACTCAATTTTCTTGTTTCTGAATGAGGAATCGATGCTAACCCAGAGAAAGTAGGCGCTATACTTCGGATGAAACGCCCTGTGCATGTGCATGATGTCCAGAATCTTACTAGTTGCTTGGCCTCCCAAAGTCGATTCATTTCTCGCCTCGGTGAAAAGGCCCTGCCTCTTTACCGACTGATGAAGAAATCCGATGCGTTCGAGTGGACTCCAGAAGCTGATACAGCATTTGCAGAGCTAAAAGCCCTGCTTTCCACCCAGCCGGTGCTTGCTGCTCCAATCAGCAAAGAGCCTCTTTTGCTTTATATAGCAGCTACTGGACAAGTCTTCAGTACAGTACTTACGGTCGAGTGGGAAGAAGAAGGAAAAGCGTACAAAGTTCAACGCCCAGTTTATTATATTTCTGAAGTCCTGACCCCGTCAAAGCAGAGATATCCTCACTATCAGAAGCTTGTCTATGGAATTTACATGACCACGACGAAGGTTGCACACTACTTCTCAGATCACTCTGTTACAGTCGTCAGCGACGCTCCATTGTCAGAGATTCTGCACAACAGGGATGCAACTGGTCGAGTGGCAAAATGGGCGATTGAACTCCTTCCATTGGATATCAAGTTTGAGGCAAAGAAAGCTATCAAGTCCCAAGCAATATCAGATTTCCTCGCCGAGTGGATCGAATAGCAACTGCCGACTCAAGTTCACTCGGAGCACTAGACCATGTTCTTTGACGGATCCAAGATGTTGAACGGTTCTAGTGCTGGAGTAGTTCTGGTATCCCCCCGAGCAGACAAGCTCAGATATGTCCTCCAGATTCACTTTGATTCCTCCGACAATGAAGCAGAGTATGAAGCACTCCTGTATGGGTTGCGCATGGCCATCTCACTCGGCGTCCATCGCCTCATGGTCTATGGCGACTCAGATTTGGTAGTTAATCAAGTGATGAAGGAGTGGGACGTCAGAAGCCCAGCCATGACTGGTTACTGCAACACGGTGAGAAAGCTTGAGAAGAAGTTCGAGGGGTTAGAACTCCACCACATCCCCCGATTGAAAAATCAAGCAGCCGATGAATTGGCAAAGATAGGTTCCAAGAGAGAGGCCATTCCCAGCAATGTGTTCTTGGAGCATATTCACACGCCGACAGTTCAGGAAGACCCTTTCATTGAAGACCCCCACAACCCAAGAGCGCCACGGATCCGACTAAAGTCGTGGTCCCAGCGGTGGTCGACCTAATCATGGAGGTTCTGGCCATTACTCCCGACTGGACGGTGCCCTACATTGCGTACATCCTCAGGAAAGAGCTCCCACAGGATGAAGAAGAAGCTCGACAGATCGTCCGCCGATCTAAAGCTTTTACTGTGATATGAGGGCAGCTGTTCAGAGAAAGTGTGACTTGAGTCAGTCAGAAGTGTATAACACCAGAAGAAGGTCGAATGATCCTCAATGACATCCACTCAGGGACCTGTGGTCACCATGCGTCCTCTCGGGCCATCGTGGCTAAAGCATACCGAGCTGGATTCTATTGGCCACGAGCAAATGAGATGGCGAAAGATATAGTCGATAGATGTGAAGGCTGTCAATTTTACTCCGATATGTCTCACAAGCCAGCGTCAGCCCTGAAGACCACCCCCCTCGTCTGGCCCTTTGCTGTTTGGGGACTGGATATGGTTGGACCACTGAGGACTGGCAAAAGCGGCTTCACTCACATGCTCGTTGCAGTCGACAAGTTTACCAAATGGATCGAAGCCAAACCCATCAAGAACCTTGACGCTAGCACCGCTGTCAGTTTTATCAGAGAATTGACGTTCCGATATGGAGTCCCACACAGCATCATCACGGACACCGGATCGAACTTCGATTCCGATGAGTTTAGAATTTTCTGCGCCTCTCAGGGCACTCGAGTCGACTATGCTTCTATTGTTCACCCGCAGTCGAACGGACAAGCAGAAAGATCCAATGGCCTAATTCTCAAAGGTTTGAAGCCCCGAGTGATGCATGATCTCAAACACGCAGCAGGTGCTTGGGTTGATGAACTTCCGTATGTCCTGTGGGGTTTAAGGACAACTCCTAATCGGTCGACTGGAAGAACTCCTTTCTTCTTAGTTTATGGAGCCGAAGCTGTTCTGCCAAGTGACTTGCTCCACAACGCACCCCGAGTTGAACTCTTCTCTGAAGCAGAAGCAGAGCACGCCCGGCAAGATTCAGTCGATCTCTTAGAGGAGGAAAGAGAGATGGCCTTGATCCGCCCGACCATTTATCAGCAAGATTTGTGTCGATTCCACGCCAGGAATGTGAGGGGTCGGGCCTTTCAAGAAGGAGACTTGATGCTTCAAGTGGATCAGCAGAAACCACACAAGCTCACTACAAAGTTCTCCACAACGGAGCATACCATCTTTACAGTATCGAGCATCAGAAAGACGAGCCACGGGCTTGGAACGCGGAGGTGCTCCGCCCCTTTTATACTTAAACACTCGTTCAAATAAAATGTAATAAGCAACACCTTTTGTAATTCGTTTATCAAATACATGAGCTTGCAGTTCTCTCATTCGATTGTGTTGTTCTTATTTACTCCTGAAATCCCCAAGTGGGTGGGCTTAGTCGCGAATCTGTTCCGCCTAAGTTCGAAAAAATCCTACCGAGTGAAGAGCAATCCTTCCACTCGGGGGCTTAGCTGCAGTCGAGCACTCGCCTAAGTTCTCTCACTAAGAGGCTTAACAGCAGTCCAGCACTCGCCTAAGTTTGGAAAAATCCTACCAAGTGGGGAGCAATCCTCCCACTCGGGGGCTTAGCTGCAGTCGAGCACTTGCCTAAGTTCTCTTACTAAGAGGCTTAACGGCAGTCCAGCACTCGCCTAAGTTTGAAAAAATCCTACCGAGTGAAGAGCAATCCTTCCACTCGGGGGCTTAGCTGCAGTCGAGCACTCGCCTAAGTTCTCTCACTAAGAGGCTTAACGGCAGTCCAGCACTCACCTAAGTTTGAAAAAAATCCTACCGAGTGGAGAGCAATCCTCCCACTCGGGGGCTTAGCTGCAGTCGAGCACTTGCCTAAGTTCTCTTACTAAGAGGCTTAACGGCAGTCCAGCACTCGCCTAAGTTTGAAAAAATCCTACCGAGTGAAGAGCAATCCTTCCACTCGGGGGCTTAGCTGCAGTCGAGCACTCGCCTAAGTTCTCTCACTAAGAGGCTTAACGGCAGTCCAGCACTCACCTAAGTTTGAAAAAAATCCTACCGAGTGGAGAGCAGTCCTCCCACTCGGGGGCTTAGCTGCAGTCGAGCACTCGCCTAAGTTCTCTCAATAAGAGGCTTAACGGCAGTCCAGTACTCGCCTAAGTTTGCAAAAATCCTACCGAGTGGAGAGCAATCCTCCCACTAAGGGGCTTAGCTACAGTCGAGCACTTGCCTAAGTTCCCTCACTAAGAGGCTTAACGGCAGTCCAGCACTCGCCGAAGTTTGAAAAAATCCCACCGAGTGGAGAGCAGTCCTCCCACTCGGGGGCTTAGCTGCAGTTGAGCACTCGCCTAAGTTCTCTTACTAAGAGGCTTAACGGCAGTCCAGCACTCGCCTAAGTTTGAAAAAATCGTACCGAGTGGAGAGCAGTCCTTCCACTCGGGGGCTTAGCTGCAGTCGAGCACTCGCCTAAGTTCTCTCAATAACAGGCTTAACGGAAGTCCAGCACTCGCCTAAGTTTGAAAAAATCCTACCGAGTGGAGAGCAGTCCTCCCATTCGGGGGGCTTAGCTGCAGTCGAGCACTCACCTCAGTTCTCTCACTAAGAGGCTTAACGGCAGTCCAGCACTCGCCTAAGTTTGAAAAAATCCTACCGAGTGAAGAGCAATCCTTCCACTCGGGGGCTTAGCTGCAGTCAAGCACTCGCCCAAGTTCACTCACTAAGAGGCTTAACGGCAGTCCAGCACTCGCCTAAGTTTGAAAAAATCCTTCCGAGCGGAGAGCAGTCCTCCCACTCGGGGGCTTAGCTGCAGTCGAGCACTCGCCTAAGTTCTCTCAATAGGAGGCTTAACGGCAATCCAGCACTCGCCTAAGTTTGGAAAAATCCTACTGAGTGGAGAGCAATCCTCCCACTCGAGGGCTTAGCTGCAGTCGTGCACTCGCCTAAGTTCCCTCACTAAGAGGCTTAACGGCAGTCCAGCACTCGCCTAAGTTTGAAAAAATCCCACCGAGTGGAGAGCGGTCCTCCCACTCGGGGGCTTAGCTGCAGTCGAGCACTCGCCTAGGTTCTCTCACTAAGAGGCTTAACGGCAGTCCAGCAATCACCTAAGTATGAAAAAATCCTACCGAGCGGAGAGCAGTCCTCCCACTCGGGGGCTTAGCTGCAGTCGAGCACTCGCCTAAGTTCTCTCACTAAGAGGCTTAACGGCAGTCCAGTACTCGCCTAAGTTTGAAAAAATCGTGTTGAGTGGGGAGCAGTCCGCCCACTCGGGGGCTTAGCTGCAATCGAGCACTCGCTTAACTTCTCTCACTAAGAGGCTTAACGGCAGTCCAGCACTCGCCTAAGTTTGGAAAAATCCTACCGAGTGGAGAGCAATCCTCCCACTCGGGGGCTTAGCTGCAGTCCAGTACTCGCCTAAGTTTGAGACCCATCCCTATCCACAAGGATGACGAGGCGCAGGTCGACTGCAACCTTCTTCTTCGGAGCTGCGGCACTAATACAACGTCCGCTCCATCCCTATTCGCAAGGCCGACGAGGTGCAGGTCGACTGCCACATTCTCCTTCGGAGCTGCGGCACAAATACAACGTCTGCTCCATCCCTATCCGCAAGGACGAAGAGGTGCAGCAAGCAAAGTCCATCTGAAGGCAAACACAAGCACATTCGGAGATAAACCAAATTCAGATAAATACTAAAAGGTTCCAAGAAGCGAATCAAAAGTACTCAGGCACCAAGCCCGAAGGAGTTTAACGGTTACAGAAACCACTCGGCATTCTGAGGCAAATTTAAAGCGTATCCAAGTTTCCTATGATTGTTCACTCAGCCGGAGGAGGACTGGCAGGCTCCACGAATGAGTCCAGACCGATCCCATCAGCGATCCGAGTGGCGGCAGCAATGAAATTCTCCATGAAAGACTGGAAGTCGTGCTTTTTGGTGTTAGCGACTTTGATCACAGCCAACTTGTCTTCACGAACCTCCTTGCAATGGACTCGCACCAGGGACAGCGCCACGTCAGCACCACACCGGGCGGAGGATTTCTTCCATTCTTGCACTCGTTCAGGGATCTCGTTCGGTCGAGTCATCAGAGATTCTAGATCATTCTGAAGCACGCCTCCGGCCAAAGCATCGAGTCGATTCGAGAGACAACCTCCTTCAGGCCTGTGAGGTAGCTTGTGGTGCTGGCGATACGGGACTCCAGTCAGTGCACGTTCATCGCAGTTTCGTCGCACACCGGGGAAGCGATAGGGTCCAGACCCATCTCGACCCTCCCAGTTTCTTCGTCAAAGTCTTGACAAAGTTCTGTAGCCAAGAGTCAGTTCAATCAACCGAGCAAAATCTGATGGCAAACATCAACACAGTCGGATTAAAAGAAATACCTCCCAGCATGGGATAAAGCTTCTTGGCGAGGGTCCTCAGATAAGCTTCTGTGTCATTCCTCTTGCGGATCGCAGACTCCAACTTTTCGTTCAGGGCGACCTTATCCTTCTTCCCGCTGGTCACTTCACGGTTAGCTTCATTAAGACAAGATGTCAGTCTAGTCACCTCTCCTTCAAGTGTTCCGACTGAAGCAAGCTTCTTCTCTACGAGAGCGGTTTTGTCTTGGGCTGCTTTTTGCGCACGGCGAGGTCCGAGTCCTTCTTGTCCAGAGCCAACTTCATTTTATCTGCAAAAGAAATAATCGAATCAAAAAAGAGATCAAAGAGATATATTGAAATTCAGTCGGCAATCAGTTACCTTCCATACCAGCGGCCTCGTCTTGAGCTTTTTTCAGATTTTGCTGAGCCAATTCCAAGTCTAAGTTGAGTTACCTCTGCTTCTCTTCGAGTTCAGCAAACTTGGAGATAAGAGTACAAGACTTCTGCAGGAGGCAAGAGATAGGTCAATCGATAGGTTCGAAAGCAGTTCATTTCCGAATGAATAAAACCTAAAGAAGTGGACAACAAGCTGTTCACACCCTAGTCGACTGCCAGCAGTCGACCGCGGTCTCGGGGACTACACCCAGTGGGTGCACTTGGCGTGCCCCCACCGGATCTGATCCCACTCGCCCGGCCCGCCTGAGTCGAGTGCAAGGAGTAAAAAAGAGAGAGAGAAAGAACAATTGCACCGTCAAGAAAACAAGAACTCAGACCAAAGTCGACTGCCAGGCGCCAGCAGTCGACCGCAGTCTTGGGGACTACACCCAGTGGGTGCACTTGGCATGCCCCCACCGGTTCTGATCCCACTCGCCCAGACCGAGTGGAAGAGCGAAACTACCAAAAACGACAGCAACACCCAGTGGGTGCTCTAATTCAACGCGAACAACAGGAGATTGTGCAGAAGAAGATTTTTCGAGAACAAAAATAGTCGGAAAGTCTACTCACCTCGACGTTGGCCCGAAGAGCGGCACTAGCGTCGTAAGCAGCCTGACTGCTCTCGTGCACTATCTTCACCCGCTCCATCATCATATCAGCCTGGTTGTCTGGGACGGGGTAGCTGGTGAAAAAATGTCCAGACAACCCAGGTGCAGCTGCTTGAGGCTCCGTGGTGTGGAGTTGGATAGTTGAAGGAACCACAGGCGCGGTCGACCACGTGGGTTGCCCACTCGGCAAGGGTGCAGCGAACGTCACAGCGGCCCTGCCCACATCTTCAGCTTGACAGACTGGAGGCGTTGCAGTTGGTTCCTGCCGAGCCACCCTGCCAGCTGTTACCTTCTTGCTCTTCCTAGGCTTAGGAGCCACATCTTCGTCGTCGTCCGGAAGGTCAATGATGTTGGGTGGAGCTTCAAGATAGAACATTCGACCCCAAGTGAACCACTCGACCCTAAAAGGATCAAGAATCAAAATCGCAAGAGTTCATACCTGGGTTAGAGGTCACTGCATCCTCCATTTCCTCATCCCGGTACTGGTATGAAGAGGTCCCTGACGTAGCAACACTGCAAAGGCTCGCATTCAATCAGTTACACCCAGTTAATTGAATCCACATAAAGGACAAGTCAGATGGTTACCCGGAGATAGTAGGAACGGTCACTTTGATCCGAGGCAAAGCTTTGGGTGGTTTGGAAGAGATGGCTTTCGGCACTTTCGGCGCTCGAAGCAGCGCGACCTTGGATTGCTTTGGAGGCTTCTCAGTCGGCGTCGGGGAAGACGTCCTGGGGCACTTCGAGGATTGCCCGATCAGCGCAGCCACCAAGTCCGGAGCGCGTGCAGGGTCATGAGTGTGCTTGGACCTCCTCTCCCTGCGAGGAGGCGAGTCAACTTCTTCCTCATCGATCGATTCATCGCTCTCCTCGTCCTCCTCGGCTTCCGAATGCTCCTCACTGCTCTCGCCCCCGCTCCCTTCTTCTTCAGCGCCGGGGCCCTGCACTCCGTTGGGCATCGAGTACATTTAAATGAGGGTCTGAAAGGATAACAATCAAAAGACATTCAGTCGACCACAAACGGGACATCACATGGTGAATCGGAAAGATACTTGATAAAACAGAAATATACCTGCTCCGGCTGGCGCGAGTTGTTGAATGGAATCACCCTCCTGGATCCCCGAGGGTTGTCTTTGTTGCCAGTGATTCACCTCAACCAGTTCTCCAAGATATCCTCACTGATCTCCTCCGGGTGGATCCGAGTGGTATCTTCGAGCCCAGAGTACACCCACATCGGATGATCGCGCGCCTGAAGAGGTTGGATGCGTCGACCGAGAAAGACCTCCAGCAGATCCATCCCGGTCACTCCGTCGCGAACAAGCTGGACGACCCATTCGACCAGCTCCTTGACCTGCGCCTTCTCTTCTGGAACTACCTTCAGGGGAGCAGGCTTCTCCACTCGAGCCAAGGAGAAAGGAGAAAGTCCAGTCGACTGGCCAGGGGTTGGCTGATCCTTGCAGTAAAACCAAGTCGACTGCCAGCCCCGGACCTAGTCAGGAAGGATCATCGCTGGGAAAGTACTCTTGCACCTCATCTGGATCCCCAGACCACCGCACATCTGGATCACCCGCGTCCTCTCGTCACTCGACTTGGCCTTTTTGACCGACTGGGAACGGCAAGTGAAGATGTGTTTGAAAAGCCCCCAGTGCGGTCGACAGCCCAAGAAGTTTTCGCACATGGACACGAAAGCGGCCAGATAGACTATGGTGTTCGGAGTGAAATGGTGGAGCTGAGCCCCAAAGAAGTTCAAAAAACCCCGGAAGAAAGGGTGGGGAGGCAGCGAGAATCCGCGATCTACGTGGGTTGCTAGGAGGACACACTCACCCTCTCTAGGCTGCGGCTCAGTTTCGTCCCCCGGGAGCCGAGCCGACTTGTGGGAGATCAATCCCCCCTCCACCAGGTCGTCGAGGTCGTCCTGCGTGATTGCCGAGCGGATCTAGTCGCCCTGGATCCAGCCCGCCGACAGGCCGGACCTCGACGAGGATCCGCCCCGGCTGGTCCACTTGCCCTTCGCCTTCGCGGTCGCCTTCTTCGCGCGTTCCAGCGCCGCCGTCTTATCCTTCCCCATGGTGGCAGATCGAGCTCGAGCGGAGGTCCGGCGACGAGGCAGAAGCGAGAGTGGCGGAGAGATCGGGACAAAGAGAAGAGAGAATGGTGGCGTGCAAAGCAGAGGCCTGGCCTGAGACCTTTTATAAGACCTTCCGCCGAGTGGCTGACTAGTGGATCCAAGCGATCTAAACAAATCCCACAACAGTCGCACGCGTAGTACGTGGCGAAAAAGGTGGCGCAGGAATCGAGGAGACTTACCTAATCCATCCCGATGACCTCGTTTCTTCCCGTCTGGCGCGCTTCCCAAAATTCGAATCCCGCGAGATCCGCGGAGAGCGGAACAACCTGTCAGACTGAAGACAAACACCCTCTACATCATCATTCGGAATTCAACCATGAAAGTTCACTCGACAACAACCAAGAATGGACCAAGGTGACTGAGAAAGGAGTCGACGTCGTCTCCTCAACTCATTATTTCAGGACAAGGCATATTCATAGCACAAAGAGTGGGTCGGAAGTGTTCTCAACCCCTTCCTCATTCGAACCCTGATCCATTCGGGGGCTAATGATGAAGCTATGTACCTAGGGTAGGGTCATGGACCTGTCCAGCATACCCTCCCCGAGGACATCTTTACAAAGAATCAGAAGTAGTCGAAGAGAAAATATCACCCACTCGACCATGAAGATGTGCTCACTCGACTTCCTTGAAGACACTCGACCACCTTGAAGACACTCGACCACCAGAAGACGAGAAGCCCTCCACTCTGCAACGGTCACGACTTAAACCATAGCATTATGGGCATTTATAGCACTTTATTGTAGACGTTACTAGTAACGCCCCACCTTTGTGAACATTGAACCCTGTGTAACGGAGGGGAGCTGGGGTCCTGGCGCACTCTATATAAGCCACCCCCTCCTCTGGGACAGGGGTTCGCACTTTGTAAACACACACACACGTATAATCCAGTCGACCGCCTCAGGGCACCGAGACGTAGGGTTGTTACTTCCTCCGAGAAGGGCCTGAACTCGGAAAACTCGTGTGTACAACTACTCCATAGCTAGGATCTTGCCTCCTCATACCTACCACCCATTCTACTGTCAGTCTTAGATCCACGACACGTGGCCTGCCCTAGGCAGCCCCTCTCTCTCTCTCTCCCTAAAGCCCAATAAGGCCCATATACTCCCC